>NW_005842854.1:609989-637794 GCF_000455745.1 Alligator sinensis | reverse complement strand
TGAAGTCAAGGACTTTTGCCTTACTGCTTGCTTTCACCACCCTGCACCAGATAGTAAATTCCAGCAGATGATGGTCACTAATGCCTAGGTAGTCAAGCACCCTCAGATCCCTCACCAGGTCATCATCTGTGGCAAGGACCAAGTCCAGCAAGGCATTTCCTCTGGTGGGAACTGTACCTCCTGGACTAGGTGGAGGTCCTGTATGCAAGCTAAAAACCTACGTGAGCATTCAAACCTGGCTGACTGATCCTCCCAGCAGATGTCTGGGTAGTTTCGGTCACCCATTACAACCACATCCCTTGTCCTTACAGCCTCTGTGAGCTGACCTGAAAATTCTAGATCCAGCTCATCCCCCTGGTGAGGCAGTCTGTAGTAGATGCCCACTATCAAGTCCCTTTCCCCATGACCCCCTTGCATTCTAATCCAGAGCACCTCAGTTTGCCCCTCTTCTAAACCCATCCTGATCATCGAGGATGTGTACTGCTCATTAACTTAGAGTGCTACACCCCCTGCCCTTTTTTCCCTACTCTAGTCCATCTATACAACCTATAGCCCTCGATGTCTACTGCCCAGTCATGGGTAGAATCCCACCAGGTTTCTGCAAGCCCAACCAGGTCTGGGTTTTTGCTAGCTAGCAGGAGGGTGAGTTCCTCCTGCTTATTCCCCATACTTCTAGCATTTTTGTAGAGGCAATTAAGACCTTTTATGGGTGTTCATGCTGTCCTCTTGTTCCCAAGCTTGCCCAGGCCCTTGTCACTTACCTGGGTTGTTCCTGCTTGCATCACCTGGCTTGATGTTGAAGTGTCCTCCTGCACCTCTGCATCGCCTTCCCCCGACAAACCTAGTTTAAAGCTCGCCGTACAAGATCAGCCAACCTGGAAGAGAAAATACCCTTACCTTTTGGGGAGAGATGTAGCCCATCCTGCCCGAGCATGTCTCCTGCACTAGGTTCAACTCTAGCACCCCCCCTCCTCCCGGCTTCTAGCCTTAGCCACTTCAGGCATGTGCCTGCATTTCCTAAATCAAAAGTGAATGTATATCCACTTGCAAATTGGTTCAATCTCTGCAGGTTAGACTAACCTGCAAAGATTTAATCAATTCAGGCTCGGGTTTTTTGAATGTCTGTCCCTAGCCTAACAGAATAAGCCAGAAACAAGTCAATTGACATGGACTGATAGTCATAGAAAAATGTGAAAATGAGATTAGGAATTTGGGGGATACGTTTTATAAATTAAGAAACTAATAAAATAAGTAGAATATACCTAAATCTCAAGATGGCTTGAGCTCAGTGAGGAGAAGGGAGCAGATGTGCAAAAGGTTATGATTCTGGTACCACTTCTCTGTTGTAGTATATTGACCAGTTGAAGTGTGAGAAGTAGTAAATTAGAAATGTTACCAATCACTGAACATTTATATTAAAATAAAGCTGTATAAAAATATGAGTAATTTCATAATTCATATGTTCCACTATAATTCATATTTAATCTGGAACATTCTACCATCATTGTTTCATTCTTTTTCTAACATATGTATTTAATTGGGTAACCCTGTTTTATCCCCTGCTTTCTTTTGTTTTCAGGCTCAGATGATTGGAAAAGATTCTGTACTATTGCCAATATCAGATATGCTCTGCCAGAAGGTAGTCCCTTCTGTCCCTATGACACAGTGGGTTAATAACATTTCCACAGATCCAATTAGTGGTATCCTGAGAACCAACAAATCAAAAAAATAGGATCAATGTACAGATTTGCTGGGATGAAGATGGAATTTTACCTCTACACAAAGTTATGAAGTGGACCTTTATGGACTATCTTAAAGATTGACTGAGGAAATGATGAAGACTAATGTAGAATTCAGAGTACTTCTCATTTCCCACCTTGTGGAACACGAATATGCACTTTCATGCACCACATGGCTCTTAATTTGGTCCCTGGGCAGTCTATTCTACTGCTTCACTGTTCTAACAAAATTGAGAGCTATAATATAAGTTTTTCCTGAGATATAATCTCAATTGGGTTGGTGCAATTTAAAATCATTACTTCATAGCCTAACCTCTGCAGACACTCAAATATTTCAAAAATTGCTATCAAGTCTTCCCTTAATCTCCTTTTCCCCAAGCTAAACTTACCTAGCTCTCTCAGCCTTTTCTCATATGGCTTGCCTTTTAACTACTTTATCATTTTTGTCATCTGTCTCTGGACCCTCTCCAGCTTCTCCACATCCTTTGAAAAATGTGGAGCCCAGAATTGCACACAACACTCTAGATGAGGCCTAACCAGCAGCAGATAGAAAGCACTATCACCTCGTGTGTCTTATACCTAACACTCCTGTTGATGCAGTGATACAGTCTAATTACATTTTTTTGCAAGGAGAAGAGGATAATCAGTGAGGTGATACTGGGATATAACAAAAATATTTAAGGGTACATGCAACCAGTCAATGATCGTGTGACTTTAAGCCATGTGATCATAGATGAGGAGCAGTGTGTGCAAACATTCACTTGTGCTGAGGACTGCACTGGGAACCCAGTGTAAATAACTCAGGGTGGGGGGAGGGTTGGGCAGAACTGGAGGAGTTCCCAACCCTCCCCCCAGTGTAGTGGGGGTTGACAGATCTGCAGTGGGAGGGTGAATAGGTCCACAGAGGATATGGGAGAGGTTGGTAGTCCAGAGGTGGGAAGGGAGTGGGGTGGGTCTAAAAATAGCCTGGTACAGGTCAGAGGGGTAGGAACCCAGGACTGAGGCAAACAGCTGGGCTTTCTAGCCCCAGGGCTGCACTCCAAACATGTTCAAACATTTGATAGATCACACTAACATGTTCCCAATCTAAGTTAGTTCACCTACTCAGGTCAACTACCTTAAATTGGGCCTGCCATTTTTGGCCCAATTTAAAGCCCCTGAACATCTGTACAGCTGGGTATTTTGATCAACCTAACCCTAGTTAGGTCAATCTAAATGTAACCTCTGCATATACCCTAAGTAGGTAAAGACAAAAATACTGTTAGGAATGTTGGAGGGACTTCAAAAAACTAGGAAGCTATGCAGCAAAATGGTTAACAAATGCAATATTTGGAAGAAATTATTACGCTTCTAATTAACTGTGCTGTTCAAAAAAAAAAAGTTCAGGAAAAGTCATATTGTGGAGAGCTCAGCTCAAACATATAAGGCTTCTAACAGAAACTGGTGCAAGACAATGCCTAAATGGTATAATGCCATTAGATAAATTAATGGTTTATTCTCACCTACAATGTTCAGTACAAGAGAAATATGGCATAAATGGCGTCTCACCTGGATGACAGATGATTAGCATCATGGAGAGACTTTCATAAGAGAAGAAAATGAAAGAGGAGACTTATTTAGTTTAGGAAGGAAATAAGTGACATGATAGACATGGCAGAAGAGAGTGAATAATGACTGAGAAAGTCAGTCTCATTGACTTTTTCTCATACTAACATAAAAGCAAGGGAACAATGAAATTGAATGACAACAAACTAAAATCTTAAAAATATTCTTGTACACATTCTTCTCCAACTTTTATCTGAGGCTAATTTGCACAAAATGAATGTTTCCAACCATGAGATCTTACAATACCTTCAGCTTTCCTGTGAAATATGAATTTTCATTTTCACTTAGGAGAAATTTTACAATCTTTGTATTGTCCTACACTCAAAGAAGGGTGTGCACGCCTGAAAGCTTGCAAATAAAGAAAAATTTTTGCTATTATCTAGCATGAGAACATAATCCAGCCATTAACTTTTTTAATCAGAAGGAAAAAAATCTCCCGTGGATAGGTGGCTATATAATGTTCTCTTAAAGGATTCTTGCACATTCTTCTGAAGCATCTGATAGTAGCCACGTTCTGAGACAGGAGACTGGTCTAAGGGCATGGATTGATCCAAGGGCATGGTCTAAGGGTAAGTCACGTACCATGTACCAAGTCGTATATTTACTAAGAGGGGTGATGGACTTACAACGTCAGATGTCTCTCAGTAACTGGCTATGTGTATGCTACTACCACATGGTGGATGAAAGCTAAGCTTACATAGCTTGCCCCTCAAGAGCATCTTGGCTGCATTACCCATTGATGCACATGATCAGTTACCATCATGGAGCAGCTGCTGTGCTGTAAGGTCTTGTCCCTAGCTCTGTTGAAGCCCTAATCTGTAAATGCTGCAGCTGAAGATGTGCCTCTAGTAGTTGCCGGTCTTATTTAACGCAGGAAGTCCAATGTTTAAAAATAAACTTGACCTTTCTACATAGTTATTATCATTATTGCATGTCAACTTGTGTGTGAGACTATTCTGCAAAAAGTTGCCCATTGTTAAGATGTTGTTTGTAACCTTCACTAGCATTGCAAGCATTTCCTTTATTGCTGTGCTCAGCTGTTGAGCTAATGGAAATCTATAGCCTACTCTCTAAATAACCTGAACTGATAATTGTCAAAGTTTAGAAGCCTTAAATATTGAATTCCAACATTCTCACACTGCACCTTGTCTCATTTAGCAACCCTCCCTCAAGGGTTAACAATAAAAACAAGACCAAAATTAATTTAATCCAGATAGACATACTACTTAGCATTCTCCAGTTTAGATTCTCTGATTCAGCCAAACTGTGTTCTTCATAATTCAGGGAAGGGGTGGATACAATGTCAAGTGTAAACTGTCTTGGATACTTCTTTGGTCTTGGGATCATCCAGATGCCTGGCCAACATCCAAAGCAAGTCAGAACAGACTCCAGATCACAATTGGTTCTGCTTATCCCCGGATTTGGAAGGGAAGTAAGCTATTCCAGCCCCATTCTTCACAGTTTACATGCCCTGTAAAACACTGACATGGCTTTGCTAAAAGAGGTAGTTAGCCATGTTAGTTCGGCAGAAGGCAGGGTAGATCTGCACCTTATAAACTATCCAGACCATTGCAGGACATTGCAGGTAAAGTCTTGGCAGCATTCACATCTGTTCCTGTCTGCCTACTCCCACACTATCTGTGTAAAAGAGGGAACAGTATCCACATGACAGATGCTCATTCCCCAAAGCAGATTAGAACCTGAGCTGGTCAAGAATTTTCTGTTAAATTGTTTTTCTGATGGATCTCTGACTCTGACAGAATGACCTCTGCACAAAATCAACATTTTTTGCGGGAAACCCTCATTTTTTTTCCAAAAAGTGTCATCTGTCCATGCCCACTACCTCCAAGAAAAACAAAAGTGATAGCTTAACAGCTACCCAAGCAGGATATCCTGGTCACGTTCTGCCTTGGGCCATTCCATCAAAGCTGAGCCACCTGTGTTTTCAGCCTCTGCTTCCCCCTCTGCTCAGTTGTAAGAAAGACAGCCAGGCTATGGAGATCTGGGAAACTCCTGTTAACACTTAATTAATGACACATTTAAGGCAGAGAACTACCAAAAAAATTGGTTGTCCTGAAATGGAATTTTTCTACAAATTCCTTCCTGTTAAAAAGTCACCTTCTAAAGTATCTAAAACACTAGCATTTGTTAATCTTTGTCCTGAATTGGGAGACATCATTTTTCAAAAATATGACATTTAGAAGATGGAAGGGATCTTTCTTCTCTAACCACTCCACCATACACATAGGTAACCCAGAGAGTTATCTCCTTATGCCTCTGCACAATGTGCAAGGCGGCTCTCAACTAAACCCACAGCGACTCTTGGGTCCTTGTTTTCAGCATTAACAATCCATTCACATACAATGCAGAAGCACAGTAGCAAATATTATTTTCCCATATAAAATGGATGGAGTTTAAGTATTTCACTTTTCTGCATCTTTACTCCTAAAGCTAAAGACTGGCTCCAAATCAGCATAATACTTAAGCATATTCCTAATTTAAAATTACATGGGACTACTACTGGGGCTTGTTTCATCATTTTTACATGAGATACTGTCAGTGTGACAGGTTAAAATTAAGCTATATTTAGCGTTGCCTGATGGCTTAGGATTTCATACTCTTCACATTGATATTCTCTACCAGATAAGGCAACATTTCATAATTTTGACCAGAATGAGGTAGTTAGCCACATTAATCTGAAGTTGGGAAGAAAGTAAAGCAGAGTAGCTTCAATTAACATTCATTAATTAGGAGCCATCAGTATTTTTTAATCTATGCCATTATGCAATATATAACTATTCACCTAACCAAATACTATTTGTCTGAAGACTGTCTGCAAGCAATTTGCTATCAAAATTAGAAAATAAAAATTTGCTTTAAGTTAATTTCCTAGGACGCTCATCTCATGTGATATTATTTCTATTCTATGACTGGATAAAGCATAACTTCTAAAATCAGGTTTCAGGGGCAATACTTATGTTTATAAATTCCAACTACATCTTATGTACATGTTCTTGAGAACTGATTTAAAACTAATCATTTTGGCAAATATCCCTGCCAATAAATGTGTGCACTAGAACATTTGCACAAAGGGATGCAAACACATTCAAAGCAAATTCATTGTTCTGTTCAAATGGAAGTTTTGTGGTATTCGTCTATGTTATTAAGCTGTCACCAAAAAATGTGCAATTGTACTAAGATTTGTATAAGTGACCTCCCATAGAGAACTGCATCTTTTACATACTAATGAAGTACAACAAAAAAGTGTAACTTAGTCATTTACATGTTAATAGAACTTTATGCATGAATACTGTTTATTCAGCATGCCAGAAATACTAAAAGGAAGGTGTTAACAGAAATAAGACAGGGTTAATTAGGACATATGGAATGGGATTTGGGTAACAAGAGACATTAGAATTAACTCTGTTTATCCAGCTGTACTAGGAGAAGGGGAGGTGTAACTCTGAGCTATACAAAGGACTTTTCTGCAGTTGCATTTTGGGACCAACATTTCCTACTGCTGATATCACTGGCAAAGTTTCACTAGTGGTTACTACAGCTGGAACATTAGTGTCAATAGGGCCCTGCAAAGCCACTGGTATTTTTTAACACTATGATCTAACTCCACCCAGAAACTTAATGATGCTATTAAAAATCATAGCAGCCTGCTGAGTCTCGTCTCCACTAGGACTCCCACTGCTGCCAATGCTGACAGGGCTGATATTAGGAACAGGAGGAACAGTTGGCAAAGTAATTTTGGCAATTTTATAAAGGACTAAATATAGAGGCCCTCATTCCATACATTTTACACACATTTTAACTTACTGTACATAATTAGTTCCATTGACAACTGGTTTAGTCAACTGCATAAATTTAGGCACGCATGTGTTAAAAGATTTAGAATTGCAAATCTAGAAAGACATTATGGCTAATCAATGTGAATAGGTATGAATGTGAAAATAGATATTTGGCTTTAAAAAGCAGAGAAGTTTGAACTCAACATTAGTTCATCATCTTGGCATTCAGTCCTTGAACTTGATTAGTTTTTTAAGTGGTTATACATTCGTGGCAATGTTCAAGGACAAGACACATTGAAGAAACAGCTTTCTGTTTAGAGACTGACAAGTAATATTGCTTTGAAAAAAATATGTTCTTCTATTGAACTTCTGTTAAAAATATCCTATTGACTGCAATGGATTGGGATCTTCTCCTAGGTCTGCATTAGGGACGTTTTACTAGTTTCTATAATGATGCACTTGAGCAGGATTTAAAAAGCACAGATAGCCCTGAATTCCATTGACAGTAAATAGAATTCAGGTGCCTTACCTGCCTTTGAGAATATCCTCTTTTTTAATACATTTCCTCCATCTTCTCTGTTTTGTTAAATGCCAATAAATATTTATTGTATTAAATTGGCTAAATTGCATGTGATTGATTGGTTGGTTTTAGGGCTTAGCTTGCTAGTATTCTGAGAGGGAAGGTGTCTGTCATTTTCAAAGAGGCAAAGAAATATGGAAGTGACAGTCTGTGCTGACAGGACAAGGGCATTGAAAAGGCTGCTGTCTTTCTCTACAGTAGTGCCCTTGAAGTGTAACAACATAAATGAAAGAGGATCAAAAAGTCAGGCTCGGGACAGAAGTTACACATAAAGCAGTTTAAGCGATCAGAAACTGGTTTAAACCTGTAACAGAACATAAGTTCAGTGCACATAAACCAGTTTCAAAATGACTGACACTGGTTTAAGATAAACTTAGTTGAATGTAGTATTAGACTTAACTGATTTGGGTCAAACCAATTTATGGAACTTCTGTCCAAGACCCCTTCTTGGTTACCAGAGTCCCCCAGCATCCCAGCATGCTTTTCAGCCCTGGGCTGGGTTGTGCTGCCTGCAACAGACAGCTGGTCTAGACCCACCCCTCTGCTCTCTTGCCGAAATGGCAGGGAGGAGAGAGAGGGCAGATGCCAGCCCCGCATGGCCTCCTGAAGCTAAGGGGGCAGGGTATATTCACCCCCTCCCTCCCCTTCTCCCCAGGGACCAAAGCCAGGGTCTGACTGGCCCGGGCGGAGCAGCCCCTGTCAGGGTAACCTCCCTCCTCGCTGCTACAGCAGCAGGGGCAAGGGTGATGGCATGGTCAGAGCCAGCTAGCCAGCATAGCCCTGCTATCCACCTGCCTCAGCCCTAGCCAAGGCAGGTGGACAGTGGGGTGAGCCCAGGCTGGGCCACAGGGACAGGACCCTTCCCATCTGGCTGCAGCTCCGTGACAGTCCAACCCAGTGCGCACAGGCGGCGGCTGGCCAGGCAGCAGCATGGAGGCAATGCCGCTACAGCTGCAGCTGCAGACAGGTACCTGGGGAGTTAGACTGGCCACATGGACTGTCATAATCATGCCCACAGCTACCTGTGTCAGTTCAGTGGTACCAGCAGGCCCGGAGCCCAGCATCTGCCTACCACGGGGACTTGTGTGTCTGCAGCCACTGCTGCCGCATCCCCTGCATGGTACTTGCTCATTGGCACCATGCAGGGGGCATGTTGGTGGCAGTGGCTGTGGACACACAAGACCCTGCAGTGGGTGACTTCCAGGCTCAAGGGCCACCAGCACTTCTGAGTCAGACCAGGCAGGCACGGGCATGATTAACACATCCTACATGGCCAGTCCAGCTGCCAAGATGCCCACCTGCACCTGCAACACTGTTGCCTCCACACCACTGCCCAGCCAGCCACTGCTTGTACATGCTGGGCTGGGCTGTCATGCAGCTTCAGCCAGCTGGGCAGTGGGCTGGTCCTGCTATCCACCTGCCTTGGCTGGGGCTGAGTAGGCCTGGCTGCAGGAGATGCTGAGGGAAAATGTGGAGGACCCAGCCCAGACCATGGGGGCAGGGCCCTTCCCAGCTGGCTGTGGTTCTATGACAGCCTGTCCTGGCCTGGCCTGGGTGCAGGGAGCCAGGAGCAATACCGATAGACAGTTCCCATGGCCCCAGCCTGAGCCGCAGTTGTGGGAAGGGTCCTGCTGCTATGGGCTGGCCCAGCCCCACCATCCATCTGCCTCACCTGGGCTGGGGAAGCTGGGGCTGGGACTGGGGCTGAACCAGGCCAGCCTATGGGCACTGCTGAGGGTGGGTGCAGAGGGGCTGGGCCCTTCCCAGTCAGATGCAGCTCGGGCTGGGGCCACAGTAGCTCTGTACCCAGATTGCTCCCAGTTCCCCACACCCAGGCTGGCCCAGGCTGTCAGGGAGCTGCTGAGGTGGGCAGGGCTCTTCCCCTCCTTCTACTCCCCTGCCATGGGGCCGGAGAGGGGGGAAGCTCTGTGCATAAGCAGCAATAGAAAATATTATTTGGGGGGTCTGGGTGGTGTGGAGCGCACCTGCCTGACCCCAGCCCTCCCTCCCCCAGAGTCATTCTAGTGCAGGCACACACTGGTGCTGTGTGCATGGCAGCAGAGGAGCACATGGCAGGGGCACTGGGTGTGGTGCTGCAACAACAGTGGTGCTGGAGCCGCTGTTGCTGGCTCAGTTTGGGGGCAGCTAAGCTCCGTTAGCCCTGGCCTTTTGTTGCCTATGGCTTTGTGCAGCACTGCCTCGGGGCTCAGGGCTGGAGGGGCACAGCACTGGGCCCTGCTGTGAGGTAGGAAGGTAAACCTGTGCTCCCAGCTCCCCACGCCCAGGCTGGGCTGGGATGTTAGGAAGCCACTGCAGTAGGCATGGCTCTCCCCTTCCTCCTCCTCCCCTGCCACCAGCAGAGGTCAGGTCTGGACATGTCCCTGCTCTCACTGCTTGGTGCCAGCTGGGAGCCATGGTCTGGCTACACTCCCTCTCCCCTCCCCATCCAAAAAGCCTGGCAAGGGCTGCTTCCCCCCTCCTCCTCCAGGCACACATGGGCTGGGGTCCCTGCAGGCTGGGGTGGGGTTTTAAACCCCTCCCCAATCAGACTCAGGCCTGCCAGAGCCTGGCCATGCACCCCACCGTCCCCCCAGCTCATCTTCCCTAGCCACTGCAGAAGGGAAGGGAGGGCTCAGTCTAGCACCCCCTGGCTTCTGGACTGAATGTGCCTGCATTTCTGGAATCAAAAGTGAATGTTTATTCACTTGCAAATTGATTCAATCTACACAGGTTAGACTAACCTGCAAAGATTGAATCAATTCAGGCTCGGGCTTTTTGAATGTCTGTACTTAGCCTCAAAAGGTACCAGGTACTGTCACAAGCAACTCTGCAATCATTCTCGGTGCAAAAGTAGCTCCCATTTCATATGGGAAGCCTCTTCAGAACATTAAACAAGCTTGTCATTAGAAATGGATTGAGCTATTAAACTCACGGTTCTTTATGCTAAATGTTTTAGGTATGTCTATATGGTATACTGTAGTGTACCTGAACTTAGCTCTGAATAAGCCATGATCAATGAGGATCATTGTATTCTGCTGTGTAGACCCTCAGTTCTGCCTATCAAAAGTACTGCGTAGGATTAGTACTTATATTGGACCACAGCTATTTTGGACCAGAGGCTGATCTCATTGTTCATTGATGTTAACCATCTAGCAGCAAAGAAGCAAATGCTGTGGTATATCTCACCAGTGGAAACACTACACAGACATACAGCTGCTACACGGTGGGAAAGAAAAGCTGGGCATTACTGAATATTGTCTCTGTGTAAATTGTATGGTGGATAACATGAAAGAGGCAGAACCAACATAGAATATCCTCAGGGAATAATGCCTTAGCCATACTCCCTCACAGACCTAGTCATTTGTGCAAAAACAGACCTCAAAGCAGACTTCGCACAGCAGTAGTATCTACTACTAATTATTTACATGAGTTAACTACTTCACAGAAACCAGAAGTAATGCCCTTTTCAGAAATCCTTCTGTTCCTATATGCATGAGAGATATCTGTCATATGCTTTTCATGACAGTAGTGGGTTTCTCCACTTATTAGACAGCAGTACAAAGGAGGCATTTTGCCCTGAGAATAAAGAAACAATACGTTTGCTTCTGATTTTTTCCTCTCTAAAGGCACACATTTCTTCTTGATTTAAGAACCTACCGCCACCATGAGTGAACTTTGTTCAAATCTACTGCAAGTCTGAAGTGAGAGACTACTTGAACGTCAAGAATTACAACAGCATTTGTAGGGAGTTCATACCTTTAGGACTATGTGATTTATTAACAATACTGGCAGTCACAGAGGTTGCTTGCCATGATACAGACCAGTTGCATTCATGATAGATGGAGGTCAGTGGAGGGGAGTGGAATGGGTACTGTCATAGATCCTTCATCAAGTTTTCATTTGTCTGTAACTTACGGTTGTGGTAGCCTGTGGGGAAAGGATCTCATTTAAATGTTTATTTTTCCAGCTTGAAAGGCGCTGTTAATTAAACATTCATATGTTTTATACCTGAAAAAAGAGAAATTGCATGCTAGGGACTTGTAACTCGTATCACCAGCCTCGTATCATCAAGCATTAACTGCACCCTGTTTTCCCTGAAAAAATAAGATGTTAAATATTCATATAAAACAATAATTTTCCTTCCAAATTTCTTTTAATCATGAACGTAATGTAAGATATTAAAACCCAAGGTAAGATTTCTCATGTTATTTCAAAATTCTTAGAAGACACTCTTATTCTATAAACAAGCCTTCCACTGGTGAATACACATCAAACCCAGAACTGTATTAATCAATCTTTTCTCCTGGGGATGTAGAAGTCCTTGTCACTGAGAAGCCAATTCCAGAACAATTAATTTTATGTTGTCTACTACACCCATCTTGAAGACAGCATGGATACTACAAAACTGTGGTTGAAGCAAACATTCCTTAGAAATTTCAGATAAGTTTCATGTATTGACAAAATCAGTTTTATACTTAACACATTTACCACAGCCTTCTGTGTAATGAGATTTTGGCACTAAAACCACAAACCACTATCACTTAAATTAAAGGAGTGCTTCTGTTGACTAACAGTAAGTAGTAGGCTTTTTTCTTCACTAAAACTACTAAAGCAGGGCTATGCAACTGGCAGTCCACAGGCTGCATGTGGCCTGTGAGGGGTTAATTTCCAGCTCTCATACTTTCACTTGGCTGCCCCTACCCCCACTGCTCTGGCTGCAGCAACAGCTGTTGTCTCTGGGCTCCCTTTTCCTCTTCTGGCTTCCACTTCCTGCCCTGGACTCAGACGGCAGGGTGACCTGGCATAGCCCATGATACCAGGGGGAGTCCATGGCCTGGGGCACCTATTCAGTGCAGTGCAACAGGGGAGTCTGAGCCTGAGGAGTTGCAGGAGAGTCCAGGGTGCCTGCATACACTGTTGCCTGGTGGAGCCATGGCCTACGCCAATGCAGCCCAGAGTGTTTGGAACCTGGTGGTGTGGCCCACAGGGTGTGCAGGCCCCTACCATTTAGCATGTGAACAGCCTTGCACTAGAGGAAGGCATGATCACACACATTTAGTCATCGAATTACATTGGCATCAGTGTTATACACCCTCTTAATAACAGCTAAAAGGATCAAACTGTACCTGTTATCCTTATGACTTTTGTCTGTTCATGCATTTCAGTTTAAATAACTGATGATTAACCATTAAGAGAGGTTCCTTCTCTTCACATCCCTAAGCAGACCACAACCATCCAGCACAGAACCAAGTTATTCACAGCTTCAAATATGTACTCCCGTTCTTTGCGCTAAGTACAGCCCTGGGACTGAGAAATCCCAGCCACTGGCCCCAGCCCTGGGGCTGCTCTTTTTACCCCCCACCCTACACTGGGCTATTTTTCGCCTCTCCCAGCCCCTTACTCTCTCCAGGCCCCCAGCCAGCCCTCTCAACCCCGCTCTCAACCCCCATCCCATAAGCGCTTGGGGTGCAGCCACTTTTATCAGCATCCACCACTGCTGGAGCCAAGCAAGTAAGTCCCAGTGGGGGAAGGGGCAGGAGGGATGGGGTTGTAGGTTCACTGTGAGGGACCTCATCCCACCCATGGGTCACACCTCCCACCATCCCCCAGTGGGCCCCCAACCTCCCTGCTAGTCCCCTCCATCCTGATTTACATGACATTGCGCAGCCATTTTGAATTGATTTAACCTCCCCTTAACACCCCCGAATGTCCATACTTACCCCTAGTGACAATGCTTCATACTTTTCTGTGCTTTCAGATTGCTGGGCCGAGCAATAAAATCAGGATTCCCCATAACCTGTTCAGAGGAAACCCAGAAATAATAATAATTATGATTACTTCTCTTGCATTAGTGACTAAGGACCCGTTGACGAAATCTTCATGGAACAATGCAGTGCCATGCCATGCAGAGATGTCCAAGCTAGCTCTGAATAACCTAGTTTGGGCACCAAAGCAATTAGCTGAATTAGTGTGGCTAATATAGCTAATATTTTGAGTACCTTTCCTTTTTTTTGAGTACTTAGGGGGCTGTGCTGCTTTAAGCATACAAGTTAGCTCAGACAGTACTAGCTTGGGCACTCTGCACAGCACTGTGTTGTGCAACCTAGATACTTCTTATGAGACCTGAACCAGGTACAAGACTCCCAAAGTACGAGATGCTGCACAGACTGAAAACATAAACAGTGTCCACTGCCTAGAAACTCACAACAGAACTCTAAGAAAATCAGAACATTGGATAATGTTCTAATTATTATTTGTATATAAATGGAACATGATTCAATCTTCAATTGAACTAACAGTAATTCACTAATACTACTAATAATGGCAATTCAATAATAATTTACTACTAATATTTAATATGAATAATAGTGCTGTGATAAAGCAGCTGACATTTGCAATAATTATTATTCCATATGCTACATCTGGACCTACTGTACTCTATAGTACAGTGCTGGGACTAACTCTTAACATCAGAAAAACAAAGGTGTTTCACTAGCCTGCTCCAGGCCAATCAACTCCCCTGGCAAATATCCCCAACAATGGACAGGAACTGGAAAATGCTGAACAAATTGCATAGCTCAGCAGCCATCTCCCAAAGAAGGCCAACATTGGCAAGGAGATTCAGTATAGAATCCAATGTGCCAGCTCTGCCTTTGGAAGACTATCATTGTGTGTTCAATGATCATGACATCAGGACTCAAACAAAGCTCCTGTTACATAAGGCTGTGGTAAGCCCAACTCTTCCCTATGAAGCTTGGGTGAACTACAGGGACCACCTGCAAAGCCTAGAACACCATTACCAGTGCTACTTCCAGAAGATCCTTGGCATAAAGTAGGAGGATCATCATACAAATGCCAAGACATCACCAATGCTAACACCATCAGCTGCAGTGGATAGGGAACTGTGTGTGCATGTCTGATGTACATTTACCAAAATAGCTGCTGTACTCCTAACTCAGCCAAGGACAAAGCCGTATCGGGGCCAGAGGAAATGCTTCAGGGTGAACATTAGGTGTGCCACTGACATCACAAATTGGGAAAAACTACCCTGGGACAGAGCTACATGGTGATGCCTTGTGAGAGAAGGTACATCTTACTTTGAGGACATCTGTCTCACTCTGGAGACAGAAAAACAACATAAATGGAAGAAAAGAAAACAGGACCGAGAAAATTATGGTCTGACCCTCCCTTTAACCACCACCTGTGGCATTTGCCAGAGTCTGTGGCTATAGGATCAGTCTTCTTAGCCATCAACAGACTCAATTACAACCTTCTACTGGACCCGTTGGAGTGATCATCCTCAACTGTGAAAGATCACAGATGACTGCAAAGTTACAATACAGTCAACTCCAAAGCCTGCTGAAAATAACACAAAGTTTGGGGTCAGTAAAAGCTGTATGTGCAGCTAGCATTTTCTAAAATGGATTAGGCCTTAATTTTTCCTATTTATATTGATTTAAATCTAGGGGAGCTATGTTGAAGTTAGAGTAGTTGCAGTGGTTCAAAATAGGAAATGACAACTTGTCCAGTTGTATTCTAACTCATGGTTTTTCTTCACTCTATGTAACTAGCTAAGAAATTTTAAAAATGTGAAAATAGAAACTCCTGTATATAAATATATCTGAGCTGTTCCTGTATCCAAGTAGAACCTGATCCTACATTCCTTGAAGAAAACCTGATAAACATCAAAAAAAAAACAAGAAAGCTCTGGCATGCACTTTCATTTTTCTCATCATTATAAAATAGAAAATATTGTTCTAATTGTCACAACCCAAAGTTGTGATTTTTGTTTTTGTGTGTGCTTTGGCACCACTGAATTATTTTCCCGCTAAATTACAGCTTCTTTGCACGGTGGAGTTTTCTGCTCTAAAGGAGAACCCCGGTGCAAGGGAGAATTTCCCACCAATTTGTAGCTTTCTTTGCATGGTGCATTTCTTTTTGCATCTAAGAAATGCTTGGTGCAAAGAGTTCCCGCCATTTGTATTTTAATTCGAGCCCCATTATTGGCTTGTGTTAAATTATGCACACGTGGCGGCTAGCGATTGGCTTGCTAGCCGTATAAGAGGCTTGGGGAGTTTCCGCCCAAGTTGGAGAACTCCGAGGAGAACCCCCGCAAGGGAGGACTCCACGAACACCAGGAGGAGGAGACTTCATGTCTCGTGAAGATCTCTAAGCGCTGCAGAGCCTATCGGACCCAGCGCACTTAAAGCAGGCAACAGGGGGATGATCAGCCTCTAGCCTTTCCCCGTCACCGAGCGCAATCCTCGACGTATCCCTCTTCCCTGCGCGCACAAGGACCCACGGAGCCTAGCAAACTTCGTGTGAGTTTATTCAGAGCTCTTTGTCTCGAGTACTTTCTTCGGTTGGCGCGACGGGCTCGCAGTTTAGAGCCTCCAACCGGATGGACTAGAAGAGTGTTCACGGGAAGGAACTCTAGTCCGCCTCTTATCTTTTCTATCTGCAACTGTAACTCAAGCAAGTTTTCCTGCCTGCACCGCGACCATCTTTGGTGTAAGTAAACAATCTTTAAATCAACCACTACACCTCTGTGACTAATTCTAGCCTGTGCGTGCTTTGCCGCCGCACGGTCTCCTCTGACCCCACGTGTCCGGGCTGCTGGCCACAGCCCGCATGCGCAAAGACGGGTCCGCATATCGCTCCCGGCCCACACATGGTGACATGGATGGGATCAGGAGGCGGCCCGCACACTAATATTGTCTTTAACAATTTTACTGTATTGTATTTAGGGTTAGAATTAGGTTATACAAGACATTTTTGTGGTAACTCTTATGGAAAAAGAGCTTTATGCACCATAAACTTGCATTAATTATAACCAATAAAAAAATTCAATTTAAATACACTGTACATTTTAGATACAGTAAATTCAATTTAACTGCCACAGAAGTCAGATTACCTTTACTAGTAGTCTTCCTACTATCTAATACGTGTCAATTATTTTACATGCTGAAGTAAAAGCTCATTTGCATTGTGTGCAGTGGACATTTAAACTATGCCATGCAAACAAGGTAATCTTGATTAATCTCAATCTCAATATGACATACAGTAATTTTTATATATGTGCTTGCACTAACATAATTGCAAATCCATCCTCATTTATATTATCAAAAGCAGAAGTACTGTGAAGAATTCCACCTTATTCCTTTTGATTTAAGTTTTTCTTGGTTTGTACATATTAAAATAGTATGTTATCCATGAAAATCACGGGTGTTTTGGTCAAAACTTCAAATCTTTTAAGACTAAATTACCAAGTTGGTAGGAGAGATAGATACAGAACCCTCATTCTACATTGTTTTTCATTGGCAGTAGGGACAGTACATTGCCTTGGAAAATCTGTCTATGTATAACCTAACTCCCAAAATTGTGCTCAGGTAAATATTTTATAACAAATTCATTCCTGATATAATTGAATTAATGTGCATTAATGACATCAATAGTTCTATGCCAGGAATAAATCTGGCCTTTTATTAATTAAGCTACTGGCCAAGGGACTTCCTCCTTTATATTATGATTGTTGATTGTATTGATTTTCCTAGAATAATTTTCAATTATATTAAAAATATTTTTAAAACCCTTATCCTGGTTTATGTAGGAGGCCTGTTTCCTGGAGTAAACTGATGATATCAATTTTACTACCTGAAATGTATCTAAAAAACTGTGTGTAAATTACATATTTGGCAGTAAGGAGCTTCTGTGTGTAATCTGTTTGCATTCTGCCAGATATCTAAAGTGCACAATCTCATATCTGATTGCCCTTCATCATGCCACACTCTGACTTGCTCCCCTGTGAATTGAAAAGTAGATCATACACCAACTCCTAAGCTGCTTTGTACAACCCCAGTGACATATTTCACTCAAATCCAACACAGTAAGGATATATACTGATGTTACACTTTGATCAACCTAAGTATAATTAAGCCAATCTAAGTACCAATCTGTACTGACAGGGAGGTTAGTATCGCCACAGTACAGGATAACGCTGTGGGCCCCGGCCATGGGGACACAGGCTCATCCAATCTAGCCACTCCACAGAGGTCACCCGATTCTCTCCTGCCATGACTTGATGTTGAATGATACTTTATCAGGAGGTGGTCAGTTCCACAGCAGATTGACTTGGATGCACTGGGCTTGGTTCTTCTTTTGTGGATCCAACCTCCCGTACACCCTGTACATGTGCCACCCAGATGTTACAGCATCAATTTTGTCCTTGGGTCTAAATGGGCGATGTTTTTCTTTTCCTTGAACTTGTGCACTCATGGTTGCCTTGAGCCTGTCTCCAAGGTATGAGAGCCACCTTGGCCCTAACAGTCACCCTGTCGGGGCATCGTGCATGTGAGAGGAACTAAAAAGTAACACAAAACAGGCAACTTGGAACTCAGGTAAGTCTCTCAGTCTTCTTGGACTTGCAGCTTGCAGGTGGAGTTCTCCCACTGCAACATACTTGGTTCTAGAGGGAGGTGGAGTTTCTTCCTCTTCACACAGGGTCCATCCTCCCTTAACAAAACAACAAACTGATAAGGACCCTGGTTAGGTTCACCTCTCAGTGATGCAAGGGCCCCAGCCCTAGAGGCTTCAGCGTTGGCCCCTAGCATCCCTTAGTGGGTATGATCACCTGAGTTGCAGACCTTTCTTGGCCCTAATCCAATATGCAGGCCTGGGTACAGGAGCACCCCTGATGGACACCCTCTACACTCCTGATGAATAACGTGCCCCCCCACCCCCATGAATCCAGCAACTTCCCCTGCAGACCCATCAGCCCCCAGTGATCCCAACAACCTCCCCAAGACAAGTCAACCCCCACCATGGACCTGCTAGTCCTGCCTGATCCTGCCCCCCCTACCCTGACTTACTTAAACACTAGCACCAGCGAACATCGGCACATGTAAGAACTTGTAAGGAGGAAGGCTCTGGGGCTGGAGGGGACACTGAGGAGGGAAATAATTCCCCTGTACTTATCTCAGGAGCAGGAAGGTTTTCTGTGGGAGCATGGAGCAACATACCACATGTTCAAGGCAAATGCTCCCTTAGGACTGGTGGCCAGCAGACACAGAAGGGTACTTATGGCCCCAGAAAGGGGCAGCCTGAGAGATACCACATCATCCGGGGAGCAGAGACACCACCGGACTCTCCTGCCAGCACTGGTCTGCAACTTTTTGCAGTACAGCGGCACTTGGTAACTGGTATTGGTGTTTGGAGTACCACCACTGAGGGAAGCACCACTACTGAGGTATGGGGATTCTTTGCCTGAAGCTAACGGACCCACTGCCAAATAGGTGCTGGGAAAGTGGTTGGGGTTCCTGAGGGCTGATCTCCAGAGGAGCCGAAGGAGGGGCTCTATAGAGACTGGAGTATTTTTGTTGTTGTTGTTGTTCTTTTGTTTTTCTTCCTTTTTCCTGGTCCTGATTGTGACATTTAATTGGATTGCCTAATTGAGGGCAGGGTCAATAAAGAATCCTTATTTAAAGGAACAAAGCAGAGTGCCCATACAGAGCCCCAGTCCCTAGGACTGACTTCGGTTCCTGGTTTTGGGACTTTTGAAGCACAAACTCATCCTTGCAGCCACTACTGAAAGGGTGAAGTGACCAAAAGGGGGCCTGCCCCTGAAAACATTCAGCAAAAAGTAACATTAAGGGTGCAGTAAGGCTGGGGTGTAGAGGAGATTTCCCTTCCTGGACTGAAACCATCTCCTAGTGGAACCAACTCCTGAAGACAACCAAAGCAGATTTGTGGCAAGCAAGACAACTAATAGTGGAGAGCAGTTGGGGAAGATAACATCAATGCCTCCCTAACCAAATGGCACATATGGGAAAGACATCAACCAGATAGGGGCTGAGGCATTATAGCACCTATACATGACAGACCTGATCTAAAGCAAGCTGCATGATTATTAATTGGGTCCCAAACACATGTGCACATACCCCAAGACTTTCACTTCATTCTGTTTACGTATGGGACTACAGCTATGTGGACGGAGGAAGGAAGGAATTTGGAGAAATAGATTTACACATTTGTATACACACTTCATTTGCACAATTTATATTTATGCTGATGTACCATTTACATTTCTAATTAGTCATTTATACATACAAACACCCTTTTTATACATGGTTCTGGTGCAGTAACAATGCACCAGATGCAAATAATGAAACAGACACAGCTACACTTGCTCTCTTCATGCTAAAGGGATCACTTTTGTAGGAAAGAACCACTTATCATATAAAGATGCTGAATTGACATTCTGTGGCCTTCATTTTTGTGTACAAGTTCAAAATATCAGCATCAATTCGGTTTTGTAGTCATATTGGCTGCATCTAGATAAGCGCAGACATACAGCATGTGGCACCATAGACTTATCTGCAGCACCACATGCCACACATACAGGAGTTCCCCATGCTGCTACCTTGCAGCACGGGGGAATTTTTTTGAGCTCAGGAGATCCCAGGTTTAAAAAAATCCACACCAAAAAAAGTAGGGCATTTGGGAGCAGTGCACGCTGCCAAAAACCAGAACCTGGCTGGCCAGAGCCACACTCTGGCTGCCAACCAGGCTCCCAACTACAGGAGTGCCATGGCTACAGCTCCTCAAGGCCCCAGAACCAAGGTTCCCTCTAAGGTGCGCACATGCGCAGCTGCGCACAACTTAAAGTGTGGCCGTGCACAGCCTTTTCAAGGCCGCACACCAGGAAAGGAGCTGAAGGTCAGCTCCTAGGCAAGGTTGGGGTGAGAGCCTGGTGTGGGCTCTGCTGGCTCCAGGGAAGTGCTCCGCTCCCTCACATAAGTGCCAGGGAGTGGAGTACTTCCCTGGAGCTGGCAGAGCCCGCGCCAGCCTTCATCCCTGCCCTGGCTCACCTCGGAGAGGAGCTACTGCCTGCCCTGAGTGAGGCTCCGCCAGTTTTGGGACACTGCTCTGTCCCCCTGCATGGGCTTGGGGAGTGAGGAGGCACATGGCATCAGGGCTAAAGACTGGAGCAGTGTCCGGAACTGGTGGATCCTCACTGGGGCACGTAATGGCTCCTCCCCAAGGTGAGGCAAGGCACAGATGGAGGCTGGCACAGGCTCTGCTGGCTCTGGGGAAGTGCTCCACTCCCCGGCACTGATGCAGGAGAGTGGAGCACTTCCCCAGAGCCGACAGAGCCTGTGCCCTGGACCCTGGCCCCAGCCCCCAGCCTCCAGCCCCCACCTCTCGGCTCCAGCCTCCAGGCCCCAGCCCCTGGCCCCAGCCTCTCAGCTCCAGCCCCAGCCTCCAGCCCCCAGCCTCTTGGCTCCAGTCCCTGGTCTCCAGGCCCCAGCCCCGTCCTCTGGCCCCCAGCCTCCTTCAGTAAGTGTCCCACACCGGACCAAGGCAGCGCACTCATGAACCGAGGCAGCGCGCTCACAGACTGCTACTCCTTAGAGGGAACATTGCCCAGGGCCCATGGTAAAGGCTTCTGGGGCCAGCACAGTTGCTGGCCATAGCCTCCCCTGCCCCACCCAGGGTAACCTGAGGGCACATGGCATGGGTGTTCCCTGTGGACAACTCGCAGTAGCATGAGGTGTGTCACTGCTACTTGTCCCTGGGGAAACACATCTGCACTCGTATGGAAGTGACCATTGAGTTGCATTATTTAGAGCCAGTAGTTTTAGCTACAAATAGTTTAGTCTTCACATAATGATATTCATGGTTGTTATGCTGGTTTGTATTATTTTGGATACATTTGTGTTTAGCAAGCCTGCTCTAGATTGTTTAGTCAAAACAAGGTAAATGGTTGCTACAATTTTGCTTCAGCAAAAAATCAGCTCCCATGAGGTTCAAAACCAGTTATGTCAGTCAGATGTGTGGCTCTGATAATCCTTCTGTCACCAAGAAGTCAAAGGAAAGAACATGTCAACAGCTTTGAAGTCATGAAGGCCAAAATACACCAGATTTTTTTCATCTAAATCCTCTTATCACTAAAAAAGGAGTCTGCAGCATAATTTGCAAATGATTTTGTATTATTCCTCTATTTCTTATTTTGTTTTGAAAAGTTCCTCAAGTATTCAGATGTGCTTTCATAGATTCTTACATGAGTGGCAAATTGATTGCTACTATTTAAAAGAGATCAGAGAGGCAGGTAAAGATTAAGTATAAATTGCTATTCCTTCTGAAACATGGAGTATTTTTCAGATAGATAGGTAATATCTGTGTGTGGTTGCTTTCACCAAAGATTTCATGAGGTTCTTGTTTCCTAAAGAAAATGATGATCAGGTTTCAATAGCTTAGTTGTGACCTTATCCAATGGAAAACGAGGTGCTACTTCTGGCATGCTTAAGAACCCACCGTTTAGTTCTAAAAGTTTTGTAAGAAAAGGGATAGATAATTATTCATTTCCACTGAAAAGCTTTGTAGAATATATGCTGAGGGCAGCAACAGCTGGTACTCATTACCAAAAAGGCCTCCTACCATGTGTACTGCTAACCCATTGAGTTAAGGTCAAGCTAAGTAGCATTTTTTTCTGTGCGTTGTTTAAAAACTTTTAAATAAAAGCACATTAGAAATGCAGTTACTTCTGGTGCCATTATGATTTTCCTGAGTGAAGGTAAGAGAGGTACTTTAGAAGAGGTACATAGCCCTTTTTTAAATCTTCCTTTGTTTATGATTGAACAGGTCTTTTCTTTTCTGTGTTGTAACATGGGGTCTTAATTTCTCTGACTTCTGAAGCTTTTCAAACCAATGCTCACCACCTTTATGAAGCTAGAGTTTCACACAGTCTGACCCTAATGTCACTCAGAAATCTTCACAATTTTTATGATGCTGTCTTTCTCTTTAAATTACACAAAAGAAGTGGCTTATTCAATGTGCATGGCAGATAAACTGGATGGATCAGCTAACATCAGTACTGAATAGAACAGTCAGGTGTGTTTCAATGACAGAACAATTTTGGTACGTTACAGGAGAAAACTAATGTTATTATCTCTACAGTATGTGCACAAAGTCTTTTTCTTTAAATCAACCTAATATATCCAAATATGTCACTTCATTATACTAATCACAAATAGGTGAGGATGATGTTCTAAAAAAAGATTATTTTTTCTAGAATATTTTTTATTCTAGACACCAAAAATATGTATGATTTTAATTCAGTTACTTTTTTTTATTTTAAGGACTTGATTACAGTCCATGAGTTCAGAAACTTCACTTAAATTTAATTGCTGTTTTCCTTATAATGTATAGCATGTGACACACTGCTCTCTAGGTCAAAGATATATGCTTTGTGAGTACGGGACATGGAAGTATATGTTCCTACAGCCTTTTGAGCCCTGCCAGACTCTCAAATGGGAGTAAGGAATAACAAGCTGTATTGATGAAACTGCAGATTTTCAGATCTAATCAATTTGACCACTAACAGATTCTACACTGATGTTTCTTGTCTGACAGCAGGGTTGAAAAGGAAACCAGATTTCATCAGCAATATTTTTAGTACATAATTTTTCTGCATTTCATTTTTCAAAGCCCTAGTTCTTCCTCCTTTCCCAAATTTAGATGGTCATGCCATAAAGCAGGAAGAAATGTATGAATGTTACCCAAAAGTATGTATATGATTGGGGCTATATCACTAATCAAAGCTAAGTAATTGTATCCATTGATGGAATATAGGTCCACTGTAAGAGATGGCTAGTGGTGAAAAAATGTGGATAAATCTGTCATTTCCTTCTTGGACTATTTTGAAAAAGAACAGCTTTCTCTCATCTCGAAGACACCCTGTTCCAGCATGCTACACATTATATATCCATGTGAAAAACCTTACACAGCTCAGGGTTTTTGATAAAAGGGTTTTCAAGTTTGAAAAAATATCATGAACAGCTTTCACACAGAGTACAAGATTTCACAGCAGCTGGTCCTATGCATTGCTACCAGTTGCCTAGAATCTGTCATACAGCAATTAGCTATAGGATCTTGACTAATCAACACAGAAAAAAAATATACACATGATGAAGATCTTTACTGGATTGCTAAGTTTTCAAATCAATTGCACCTCTGATAACTATACAGGACTTTATGCTATTACCAGGGTGTTTCTTTTGTGGGTCCAAGTTGTTCTAAATGCAGCTCCTAATGTCTTAGATCATCCAGCTGTGACTAGGCTGGAAAATTATTGTAAAGGGCTGGATGATGAACAAAGAAAATATTATCACTAAAATATGTACAGTAATATGCTCCACTAAGACAAATTATTTTTTTATGGAACTTAAAAAGAAAAACCTGCCACAATAGTGGAAACCTTTCAGAAAGGTAAGGTTGAAATACACACAATACACAGAAAATAGAGTGGCTCACAGCACCCAAGATTTTTACCCCTATGAATCACCAAAAAAAGAAAGAAAATTAGTAAAACACTGGAACAGATTTCCCAGAGTTGTGAAGTCTCCATCCTCGGAGATTTTTTAAGACCCAGATAGACAAATCCTTGGCTGAGTTGATCTAGCTGGGGAAGGTCCTGCTTTGAGCAGGGGGTTGGACTAGATGACCTCCTGAGGTCCTTTCCAACCCTAATTTTCTATGATTCTATGAAATTCAATTGTTAAAAAAAAAGCATTTTTATAGTTACTCATCTGATTGGGTAAAGGACAGGATGTCCTCTATTAATAGCAGAAAGTCCATCCTTTAAAATTCTGTTATATTGGTTCATCATCATCATCATCATAAATCCTCAAAATTGCCTATGTTAGCAAGAGTAGCATAAAGATGAACCAACAAACACTTGATCTTCCCCATATTGCAGGGAAAAAACAGCAAAATTCCCAGTGATTCCTACCTTCAGAGAGGATATGGCATGAAAAGTTCTTATGTGGGACTAAATAAATACTATCATTATTAGGGGTGTGAGAAGCAGGCAGTATTTGATTTGGATTCGAATTCAGCCCAATCCCCATCCACCCCACCATCTCAGTGTTCATGAGGTGCACCTGGTACCTTGAGGTACGTATGAAAAAAACATATAAAGCTGTGTCTATGGCCAAATCATCGAATCTCTGAATAGCATGGTGGAGAAATGAAACACCAGAGTGTAAACAATAATCAGGATTTTTTTTAAAGAATTCTACAATCTTGAGAAAAGGTCTCTGCAATTAAAAACCAACAAGATTAAGTGGGGAAGTGAAAATAAATATAACAAATGAATGTACAGTGAATAAACTTAGTATAGGAAGTTAGGAAATGTGGAGAATAGATAAGAGAAGGTAAAGGTGTCAATGAGAATTCTATAGGCAATGGTGGACAAGGTTTTTTGGGTGAATCTAATATCTTTTATTAGACCAACTTTAATAATTTTTTCCAACTATTTAGCAAGCTTTCGGGTTCAAAAACCCTTCATCAGGCTAAGGAAGTGTCTGCAGTTGGTGTGTGCTCTTCCTGGATGGAATGAAAAGTAAAGAAGCTGGGCTGGGCTGTTATGCATACAAGACAGGTAATCAGTGAAAATGTAGATTGAGGAAACAATGGATGAGAGTTTGACTCCTCAATCTACATTTTCACTGACTACCTGTCTTGTATGCATAACAGCCCATCCTGGCTTCTTTACTTTTCATTCCATCCAGGAAAAGCACATACCAACTGCAGACACTTCCTTAGCCTGATGAAGGGTTTTTGAACCTGAAAGCTTGCTTAATAATTTTTTCCAACTATTTAAGTTGGTCTAATAAAATATATCAGATTCATCCAAAGAACCTTGTCTGCCTATGTCCTTAGACCAACACAGCTACAACCCACACCCCTATAGGCAATGGTGTTAATTTATTAAATATACCAAAAATGAACAAAATGTTGTTTTTGTTATAGGTCCAAACCCAGATTGTATATATTATACTATATTATATATGTGGATGTAGTACTGATGTGTGTATATATACAAAAAAGAAAGGACATTCTGAAAAAAAAATTATATCATCCTTAACACCATTGCCCATAGGAAATATATATATATGACTGCATTATTTGTACCCCAAAATATTAAAGGAATGTATTGAGGAGTTTTCCAAAGCATTGATTTGATTTTCACAAATCTTAGGATGCTGGAGAAGTTCCAGAAAACTGAAGAACCTGATATTGTGCCAGTATTTACAAGAGTTTAAATGAGATGTCATGGGAAACTAGACTGATTAGCCAGACCTTGATCCAAGGCAAAATAATGGAAAAGCTATTATAGAACACAATCAGTAAACAGTTAAATGGTGAAAGCCAAATGGTGAATGATGCCAATCAACATTGTATTATTTAAAATAGGTTTTATCAAAGAAATGTGATGTTGTTTTTTATAAGTTTCAAGTTTGCGTAATAAAGGTTGCTACATGGACCTTATATAGTTTGAGTGACTGCAATATTGCTTCATGATCGTCTGTTTAAAAATAATATGATATAAAAATAGCGTATCGCTTTTTTTGTTTGGTTTGTGTGACCCTGCATAAAATGGAAACATAAATATTAAAATTGAACTAACTGAGGGTAAAAGATCATGTTAAATGATTGTTAAAGCAAACTTTTATGAAAAATGCAAAAGCACATATTTGTTCCTCTGAAGGGTGCGTATGTATGTGAACTATTCATTCACATATAATATAAATTCAAATTAGGTGTTAATTTTGTATTACATAGTTAATTGCATGCTAGGTTCTGAGTTAACATATAAATTGAAATTATGGACTGTATTCCCACCCCAAGAAAAAATCTCATGGGAATGCAGAAAGCACTTTAAAATTATTATTCTCTTTCCTTTTTATTTGAGGATTGGGAAGCCTGTGATTCAGCCTTTTGTGACATTACTATATCTTCATTCTTCAAAGTATGGAAGGAAATTCAAGATCCAAAATTTCTAATAGTAAAAGTCAACAGAAAAAAATATAGAAGGAATATAAAGAAGGAAATAATGGGTTAGGACAGTTCCTGCAGACCCACATTGATGTAACTTAGAACACAAGTTCTCCACAGGCAGAATTTTCACCCAGTCTAATATCCCTTTATATTATCAGAGAAATGTAAAGAGTACTTTGTGTCAATGAAAACAAGACATATAATTTTAAATCTTTCTTTACAATTCAGCTTTAATATTTCTCAGGTTAAAATGGAAGAAAACCCCAAGGTTTCCCCCCTCCCTCTCCACCCCCGATAGCATAAGCAATATTTTTTTCACAAATAAACTCATTTAACAAAGTGATTTCAACAGTTACACCTTGCCTACCTTAGTTATTTTTAACTCAACCATCATTGGTACTCCTTAGGAAAAAAATAATGTTATAGAAGCTTGCCTTAGAAATGATTAATACCTGATCATTTTTCATTCAGTTTTGATCTGAAGAATTGTTCATGGAAAATGAGCAGTACTCATAACAAACAGAACACCAACAAGAGAGACCACAAGAACTGGTGTAAGCTGCACAATGATTTATGGGGAGTTTTGGCATCTGAGTCCTTGACAACTTCCAACTAAGACTGGAGACAGAATTGGAAGTAAGTTTGTTCCTTGCTGCTTCCTATAAATTAAAAACTACTTCTGTAAACCTATAAATTAGAGATGGTGAAGAAATTTTGAATTCTGCATTTTTGAGTGAAAAACAGATATAGTCCGATGACAATTTTCATATTTTTTTGACAGCTATACTGAAAAAAATCTCAATACTACCAATACAAATGATAAGTATGGTCTTATACTGCCAGCAGATAAACTCTTATATTAAAGGTAGACTAAGAGCTATAGACCAAAACTGGTATATCAGCATTGATCACTAGTAAGCTGCCATGCTTCAAAGGGAAAAGTGTCTTATTTGAGCAGTATTCAGGACATGAGCAATATGGAGGACATACATGACATTCACAGGAAAGTGGAACTTAGTGGTCAATTTTCAATTTTAGTGGTCAGAAACAATCTTATCCATTTACTTCAGGTTGCTAGGCAATCCATTTTATTATTTTTTCCCAGGATAAAGAACCATATTTCATTTTCTAAAATCATGAAGGGCCACTGAGAAAGAATAGAATGAGGCATGGAATAGCACTGAAATCCTAGCCGCAAACCACAGTCTGTCTCATTAAGTGGTAAATATATCGTCAAAGTGGTT
>NW_005842854.1:609076-609957 GCF_000455745.1 Alligator sinensis | reverse complement strand
CTTTCCCTTGTGAAAGCACTTTACAAAGAGGAGTTCTTCAGAAACTATGAATCAGAGACTGAAAAAAAATCAACAGCAATATGATGAACAGAAATGCCACAGATGTATCAGGGCACTAGGGTATTCCTGATGCAATTTAGAAAGTCCAGTTTTATGTCTTATCATTCCACAAAACAAAGTATTATTTTCCTCAAATGCTGCCCCAAACTCTTTGGTTCTGGACACATCAGAGAGCACATAACTATATTACCTTATTACTGCTTTTTGTTCTATCCAATCCTTCTTCCTTGGCATACTTTTTTTGTGTGCGTCTTGCCTTAAACTAGAGTGTTACCTCCTTGGAGTTAGCACCATGTCTCCCAATGAATTCACCAATAGATTGTACAATCCAAACCCCGTAAGCTTGCTACAACCTCTACATGACTTGAATGGCATTTGGTCACATGAGATGTTATACAGCATCTCACTAAGTGCCTTAAACAACAAGTATTCTTTTTTAAGAAATATGGACAAAAATAAGTTGAGAAGTAAGGGTTTTTTTAATCTAACACAGGCTTGTCCAACATACGGCCCGCAGTCCACCATGAGGCCCGCCAAGCCATTTTCTTTGGCCCGAGGTCCCTCGCTCGGGACAGGCGAGGAATCCTGGTGCCTGCTCCACACTCCATGGCAGCGGCAGCGGGACAGCGGCAAGATGAGGAAAGGCAGGCAGGGCCAGCCCGTGGGCCCCAGCCAGCAGCAAGGGGAGGGGAGCTGCTTACCCCCGTGGCACCGGGCTCATCATGTGAGCTGGGTCCCACCAATGAGCCCGGCCCCACAGGGGTAAGCAGCTCCCCTCCCCTTGCTGCTGGCCGGGGGTCTGTCTTACCAACACCTCCCGC
>NW_005842854.1:608779-609034 GCF_000455745.1 Alligator sinensis | reverse complement strand
ACCCTGCGTCTGGTCGCTCCATCCGGGCCATGAGTCCCTGGCTGGGCGGGGCCAGCCAGCCCCAGCCTCACACTCCCCTCTCTGCTTAGGGCAGGATGTGGCCAGGCCAGACTGGGCTCTCCACATGGGGCTGCAATGTGGCTGACTTTGACTTAGCCCAGCAACACACAGCCAGGATGCAGCAGCAGGTGCCAGAATGGGGCCAGAGCCATGAGTCAGAGCAGGGCAGACAGAGCACATGCAGCATCCCCAGCC
>NW_005842854.1:606285-608245 GCF_000455745.1 Alligator sinensis | reverse complement strand
TTGCATTATGCTTCTTTCATTCACTGAGAAGTGAGTAGAAGCGAAAGTGTTTATTTTAGTCAAGTGTTTGGTATTATTTCATTGTTGCTTTTATATTGTTTTTATTTTGGATTTTAAACCACATTTCCAGACCCATTTCATTGTCACTTTCCGCAACTTCATTGCTGTCAAAGGTCACATGACATCACTTCCTGATGTGATGCCACTTCCTGTGAGGTTTTTGAATATGGCTCACCGGCCCACTGGGTGATAAAAAGTTTGTGATCCAGCCCCACATTCAAAAAGGTTGGACACCCCTGATCCAACACATGGCTGGTGAACTTTTTCAATTAAAAAAAAAATTGAAATCAAATTGGCATGGAAAAAAGCCTAGAATAAAGAAAAAAAAATCAAGAGAACTGCTTCTGAGAATTTGAAACATTTTGTTTACTGTGATCAATATTATATTAGTATAATATTGCAACTCCTACTTCCAAGCACATTGTTGCCCAATGGGGCAGAAATCATCCTGCAACTTTATTATTATCTTGTGATTTATCCATTTTATTTAATGAACACTGAATGAAAGTTGCAGAGCCATTGGTGGCAGAAGGCAAAACCCTCCCCCTTCTAGGTCAGTGTCCACCTCATTGAGCCCCAACCTCTCCCTCATTTTCTCCTCTTCCTGGTCCAACATACTTCTCCAGCTTCATGAAAAAACTCTAGCAATGTCTAGTTATAGTCCTTTTCTGTGAAGTGGAATATACAGGTTCAAATCTACTTGTAGGGTCTAGAATCAGGTTCTCCTGTTCTCTGATCAAGTGCTCTATTTTAGCTACTAGTAGCTGTGGTTAAGTTGCATGAACCAGGTCACAGTGATCAAAAATATAAATAATTACATTTCCTTAGCCTTACAGTTGAGTGACAACACACAGAGCACAGCAAATAATTATTTTCCCATAAAATACTGATTTAAACACTAATTGCTATTTTCAATGGCTCAGAATAACTTGCTCAAGGCATTCTGTTTTGGCAGAACCTGTGTCATAGTGGTAGCTCTTCTGACCTGCAGCTCAATAGACCAAATAGACCATTTCAAAGCCAATTAAGCTGTACACATCCAAAGGAAACCACACAGCTGCTGAGCAGAGAGAGATAGAAGAACTGTGGGAGAAAAACTAGAAAGCACTGTTTCATTGAAATATATACTCTGGCCAAGAATAAATTTATTGTAAATTCTGAAATGCATTATGGAGCAGTAACAGATGGGCAGCCTATCAAAAATCTTGGCTAACCATTCCATATCATAGCTCTGTATGCTAGGTAGCTTGTAGATAGGAAATGATACCAATTTACATTGCAGCGACTGCAAAGATGAGACGCTGTTAAACAAGCATTCACCACCTGAAGATCATGAACATCACAACAACAATAGATGGCACAGGGAGTGCTATTTGGATCCTGGCTATATAAAAGTTAGGGTCATTGTATAGAAAACCATGACAGAATTAAGAAACTATATCTTAATGTGTGAAATTTTACCTTCTTATTAAAATTGCTTTATAATATCATTAAAACAGACAATATTTGCATATGAACCAGTGAATGTTAGTGTCTTATAATACATCTTAAAGTATATTTAGAAATTAACATATCACTAATGACTAAGTCCTGGGCTTTAACTCAATTTAACTGGCTTTCCTGGGAAAACCATCTTTAATATTAAATTTAGTAAGAGAAATTAAACCACAGGTGTTTAACGTTGGAATAGTTAGGTGCTTAATCTAGGCACAGTACAGCTTCCATCTAAAACCAGCTACACAGATGGACTTTGCCTTGGCTAAACTTTAAACTGGTTTGAGGTAGGGAATAATCTTTATGAACCTTGTGTGCTTCTTAGCATACAGCTAAATTTTCCCCTCGTGCAAGAATATTGATTGTGCCTTGTTTTTAGTTAGGGGCACTGGTAGAATGTAGGGAA
>NW_005842854.1:589781-606271 GCF_000455745.1 Alligator sinensis | reverse complement strand
TAGGGAAAGTTATTTTGTTGCCTCTTTTCTGCTTGTTCACTTGCACAAGTCTTTGTAAAATGCCTCTGATGCCCACCTACCAGTTGACAGATATAACAGCAACTCAATTTCAACATGAAAAGTCATTAAAATGTTTACTTGATGTGAACAAATTGAAAAAGAAGGATCAAAATAGTGTCTCCTGAGTTAATAAACTGCCTTAAGCAATTTCAACCATCCATATTCTGACAGTGTTGCTAAGCTTTTAGGTACACTAAACTTGATCTGAGCCTTCAAGAGGCTGAGAATTCTAATAATTCCTGACCAGCCAAATATCCTACCTGTAATTATTACATCTGGTGAGTGAACCTTGTGGAATACTGGGTTTTGTGAGCATTGCAAATTTTTAGTTGGGTTTGCAACACTAGTATGAGTTTATTAGGACTTTTGTTCCTGTGACTTCAATCATGTTTCCCTCTCAAAAATGTTCATTTTAAAAACAAATATGTTTTTATGCTAATATATTAAAACCCATGTTTGATCTTACAAGGTAGGCTTGGAGAAATATGGGCCTTATATATGTATCTCATTTTCAATAAGAATGTATCCCTTCTCTACATTTTTCCCCTAAATCCTTTTGATTTCCCCCACTGTTTTCTCTCTTATCTACATTTTTTGCCTAATTTATCCATTCCTCATGGCCTCTTTCTGCTTCTTTTTATTGGGTATCTCCTAAGTAAAATATAAAGCTGAGAACATTTGCATTTTAGCTGAACTTTTGAACTATGTTCAGGTGGGTTAGAAATTAGGCAAATTGAATTCACCCTTTTTTAATTAAAAGTACCGGAGTGTATTTTTTTTAACTGAAGGCAGATGTTAAAATCCCTTTTACAAGGAAAGCCAGAAACTTAAAGGAATAACAGAAGAGTCTCTAACCATATACACACAGGAGCTCTCAGTATTTGGCAGTGCTGTGTTAACAATGCTAACACTTACAATAATGTAGAAATAATTTTAAGAATACTGTTTAAAAATGATGGGTAGTAGACAAGGGTAGTTTATTGAAACACATAAGGTATTTTAAATGCAATACACTGGGCATGTCCACACATGCACTTTAATGGGCAGTAGCCTATTTTACTGCACATTAAAACATCATGTGAAAAACCACGTGATTATGCTAATGAGCAGCAAAATAGGCTATTGTGAATTAAGCAACATTTAAATACCACGTGCATTCATTACTGTGCATTAAGGCAGCCTAATGTGCATTTCTGTAGTACTTCACATTGGGGGTACTAAATTTAATGTACTTTAGGAAAAGTGCCTTAATGCACATGTAGATGTGCCCCACAGATGTACAATGACGTGATCAGATATAAGAAATTCAGAGTATATTCACCTTTCTTAAAAGTTTTAACTATAAATCAAGAAAATGCCACCTGCCAATTCTTAGTTTAATTTGCTACAAATAGATTATCCCCAGAGTCTGAATAGATTGTTCATGTATTGAGACATAGTAGAAACCAGGTCCTTGAGAAAAGTGTGGTAGGGCACCTTTGGTGCCTGCCACTTTAAGGGCTATAATAAACAACAGAGCAGCCTGCAAGAGGCTACACTCCCAATCAGGAGTCACATGGCCAGTAGGAGGCTGCCTGATTGGGAAGTGGGACCAGTTGCCAGATACAAGAGCAAGCTTTGAGCAGTAGGGCCAAAAGCTTGTTGCAAGCAGCCTGAGGGGGAATAGTGCCCAACTGGAGCTGCTGCTCACATAACAACTTGGAGTACAGGACAGGAACCATAGGGATGGCAGGAGGTTCCTGGTCCTAAGGCATGACCTAAAACTATGCCCTACTATGGTAGGATGGGGTGGTGGGGCTGCTTGTGGCAGGATGGTCTCCAGGAAATGCCACACCAGTTGCCTCCCTAGTGAAAGGCAAGTATGGGGTACCTTATAGCCCCAACACCCACAACCTGGTGGGTAACCCCAGAGTAGGGACAGAAACGGGTCCAGGTATTATCATCAGGCCTGGGACCCAAGGGACATAAGGCCCTGAGGGCCTAGTGAGGGTGAGGAGGAGTGGCCCCAGTGAGGGGGCATAATGATAAGTAGTAGGCCACACAGCATACAATCTATATGGGGACCTGAAGGACTGTTAAGAGAGGGCATAGAGTAGAGTCTGCATAGGTGAGCCCAAAGGGCTACACGGGGATGTGTAGAGTAGGGTCTAAGCAGGGCCTGAAGGACTACGCATAGACAGGTCCCAGTAGTTTGATAAGTGAGCCTCAATGAAGGGCCTGGGTTTAGGCCCCAGTGAAGGGGCATGAGTGGAGGCCCCAATGAGTGGGCATAACGGCCATGGTAAGTCTATGGATGCCTGAGGCCAAATTTGGGCCAGAGGCTGAGTGATATGGCTCAGCAAGGTAGCCAGGGGAAGTTTGATTTTGGATGCTATTTGCAAGGCATGGGACATGGTATAGGGAAGGCTGGAGCTGTGTATAATACCATGGGCATCAGGACATAAAATGGGAAGCCTCTCGCATTATTACATCTTTCTTTTCTACATCAAGCCAAGGCAGACAAGACAGGGCAGACTGCCCTAGACAGGTAGGCAGCCCAACATTGTGGGTGGCCTCATGATGGCCCCCTGTCACAGAAAACCTTACGAAATGCCTACAAATAATGCAGAGAATGACATTGCCACAACACCAACATTCCATGTACATCACAAAGACCACATCTGATTTCTGCTACAACAAATAAACCTCTGTAAACCTCCTGAAAACTTAAAGACAAATGTTTTGAAAGAGCCAATGTCTCAGCAGTGTTTTGTAAAAAAAGCCAGAGATTAAATTACTTCAGCTTTTTGAAAGATGAGTTCCCAAACTCATCTGCTTGGCTACATTCTTAAACTTACCGTTTACATATTATTTTTTGCATCAAAGATTAACTTAAACTAAATTTCAAAAGAGTATAATTTCATCTGTAGAAAACTAATTGTGATAGGGTAACAAATCCTGGGACTGAAATGTAAAGGGGTATGTTCTATACCTGATGCAAAAGCTCTGGGCTCCACTTAAAGTACTGTCAGTATTGTCTACAACCTGACCAATTATTATTACTGGGGGGTATGAACAGCTCTTCTCCCTGAATACAACTTTTCCAGACGGGGCACAATCACTGTGAACTGAAGAGTTAGAAACCAGGACTGGGAGCCTGTCCTGGCCCTTGGATGTAGCAATGAACATACTTGTACTAGCAATATACAAGCTTAGTAGTATAAACCAAAATTATGATGCTTTGAGTCGTATTTTCAGAAACAGATAAATTAGTGCACGTAAAATATGTGTATGAAATAGCAAACAGGTAACTGAACACACAAAATTTGTCTTTACATTTTTTCCCAGGAGCATAAAATTTTGTATGTCCATTTTTAATATATATATGTATCATGTATGTTCCTTTTTTCTTCATTTGGGAATAATAACTAGAACTGGGGATGGGGAGTCTGAAGACCTGGGATTTTTTCCTGACTACCATGGATTCACTGTGTGATCTTGGGCATATCATTCAATGAAATGGGGATAATAACAGTAATAATAGATAAGTAGTAATTTTATTGTACCATAAGAAAAATTCCCTATGATTAACAATGAAAAATTGTTATTTTGAAGGATTTTTTTATGGGAGTTCTAAAAGCATAATATTACAAACAGACCAAAATTTGCCCATTAGACAAAAATACTGCCTTTTAGAGTTTTTAGTAGAAAATATATGGTTGTACATATCCCAAACATTTTACTTTACTGGCAGCTTGTTTGCTGACATACAATTTATACTCTAAGGTTTTACAGAACAAAGCTTGTCAGAGGTTGTGATTAAACCCCTCTTCCTAGGGTTTGTTATTTTTTTGTGTTGCTTTATATTGTTTCAAATAATTCTGAAGAGACCGCCTACAGTTTCAACAAAGCTTTCACAATTGAAGTGAATAAACTGCCATTCACCAGGTAGTCTCACATCTCATTGCAAATTTAGTGTACCCATCAGGCTCATAGGGCACCTATACATGTGCTCTGACGTGCTAATTAGATCTTCAGCTGATTAATCAAGTCTGCAGGAGCATGCTCATTAGCATGTTTCAGCAGCCTTGATGTCATGTACTTAGTGTCCCCATACTTCAAAATGGCAGTGGGAACACTTTAAAGCTCATCAAATGCTGATGAATACACGAGATGCTGTGGGCACTTTAATTAGAGCAGCTCCCAAGAGCCACTCTAATTAAAGTGCCTCCCCACCAACCGATGCCCATAATGAAATATGAGTTTAACAGAATACACTGCACTATGGAAATATACCTAGAGCCAAAGGAGAGGCAGGAATGAAGATCAATATATATGAATTACAATCTCATTCTTAAATGCACATTTGGGAATGTTTTTGATATGTGTCTAACATGAACTCACCAAGAATTAGAGACCGGGTCATTGAGACAGCAAGAAGGTGGAATGAACTCAAGCAGCACTTTACACTTCTCTTTCTTCTATTGGAAAAAAAGTATAATAAACTGAGTCTCATAAGCTGAAAGTTTTTTTCCTTTAATTTATTTTGGGACCCTATCACATAACATGAAAGGAAATCAAAAACATTTGGTTGCCTATAACAAGAGGAAAGCACTCTTAATGGCTTCCATGCTTCTGAAACATATTTGATGTAGTAATATCAGAGAGCAGGGAGAGACTAAAATTGAAGTCTGTGCAATTTGTACTTGTGTGGGTGAATCAAAGTGCAGTGACTCAAAATTCAAACATTTAAGATTCAACCTTTTAAGAAAAAAAGAAAGGGCTAAGGATCTTCAGAGTAAGGTGGTCATTGCAAATATTGCTTATGTTGTCAACTAAACCTGGAATGAGAAGGCTGGTGATGCTTATAATACCACTATATCTCTGGTTAATCTCATGACATGACTGTCTATGGAAAAAAATGTTCCCTGAATTATAATTAATGCCTCTGAAAAAATATTTGCACCTGGTGGAAAACTGCCAGAAAGTTAATGTATGATGTACAAAACATCTCCAGAGGATGACAAGGTTTTGGCAGACATTTCAATATAACAAGTTCCAAGCCTGCAAAGTAAAACAATATATTTCTTTCTTAGGGGCAATGCCTGCTATGTTTTAAAAAGTGCCTACTGTGGTCTCTATAAGATAAAGAACCACTGAGCTTTAGGATGGAAGGGGTAATTCTTCTGCATTATGTGGCCATAGCCTTACCTTCAAGTGCAATATCGAAGGGATCTGGTACAAGGAGGGTAGTGTAATCAATTTGGAAATATAGCAATTGAAAAGAATAAGCACCACAGTTAAAGACACTATACAACACAAAAAATGTATATGCTTGAGAGAAACTTCAACTAAATAAGGAGAAAGAAAGATCTTAAGGATTTTGCCCTGTGTAAAGAAAAAGGGGGAAAAAAGAGGAAATAGAATAGATGGCTCAAAAATTCAGGAAGCAAAGCACCAACAAAATTAAATTGCATCACAAGTTAAGAAGCTAACCAAACATTCTGAAACATTCAAACATACAGATAAAAGCAAAGTCTCTGAAATTAAATATATTTGCTTTTCATGTTAAACTCCTCTAGCACAATTACAAAAATACTATTGCTTAAGCATATATGTTATCTCAAGAACCAGGCTGGTCTCTGGTATTCTTTTATGTCTAGTCATATTTACCATGCAACTTCTAGTATCTTCATGAATCCAATTATTGTCTTAATGTTTAAAAAACCGTAGCTGGCCATACCAAAACAATTGAAAAATCCATCTCACTTTCAAATACTTTACATCATGTAAGGGTCTACAAATAAATTGTCATTTTCAATGCTGTTAAATGGATGTTGGCTAAAGGCTTAAAGTGTTGGCAGCCAGTTGGAGATCGCCGAATTATATGGGACCCATTCAGTCTAAACTGTCTTAAAGGCTGATCTGAAAGAAATGTATAAAATACACCTGGGAGCTCTTACATGAAAGGATGTGATACAAAATCATTTTCCTCTTTAATGGAGCCTATTCCTTTGTGAGCTATTACTTTATAGAGGTTTAATTATATCTGCAGGTAGCTTTCAAAAATGAATGCCTACAGCTAACATTCATTACTTGTTGTTACATGGGGGTCTTATACAGCAGATGAAATCTTTTGTTTGGTGTTCATATCAAAGGGATTCACTAAAAGAGCATTGTCTGGAGAAACTGGCGTGTAGTAAATGTGTTCTTCTGAACTATTATGTTAGGTATTTATACTACTTGGCTTCTACATGTGTGTGAAATCTTTGGTATGTTTTTTCTACTGACTTCAACAATATATGTTATGAGTTTCAGCTAATTACAAATTAATTGAAATGTCAAATTATAAATGTGCATGTGATGATGCTAACTGAAGCAAGTCAAAGCCACTTTTAGCAACAGCATAAATTGCTCACTAAAGCTGATTTTTTCCCTAGTCTTCCAGCACAGATAAGTATTATCTGTTCTACTGAAATTCTGCTTTGAAACCATCACAAAAGCACTTACACTTCCCCAATTCATATGTATGTTATTGGCCATATCCTCCACTTAAAGTGTTGTGAATACATTTAAGTCAAGTGAGCTAAGATGACATACCTCAGCTGAAGATCTGCTCCATCTGTGGCTCTGCAGCAACATAAAGTATTAATTTAGGCCTCCCATCCTTCACTGCCGACAGTAATATTGAGACAAACTTTCACTGCATAAAGCACACACAGGGGTTTCCTGTGTTATCCTCCAAAGTTGGATTCAAGCCCTGGCACTAAATTTAGATTAGGTGTCTCATATTTTATTTATTTACTGTTTCCTCATTTATTAATACAATAAGCCATCTTCATTTATATTGACCCCCCATTGCCAAAGCAAAACAAAGACCTTTTAGACATCCTATTTCCTGTTACAGCAATTGCACCTTCATTGTATGATTTCCTCTGTTTGCATAAAATGATGAACTATGTGCACACATCAAGTAAAAGATTCAAGCAAGTCTCTTTTACTCTGTTCACTCACTAATTTGTCATTTGGTATTGAGGATCTAAAGCACTATGAGATAAACAAATTACATTAAGCATTAGAAATAGGATCACTCAAGGCCAGAACTGCTTATGGTGACCAATTTTAAAGTCTTTATTCTCAGCTCCTTTACTAACTGTAGAAGTGAGACGACAGTATGGAGGTTAAACTGTTTTCATTTTTACCCGTCCAATGGCTTCCATCCACAAAATGTCAACACTTTTGACAAATATAATAAATTAAGACTCATCTTTTCTGAAGAGGTAGTTCTTATAGTTGCAGCTGTGTAAAGGAAAGACAAACCTTTCTCCTTTCCAAAACAGTAGCGTTTTAATAATTTCTTTCAGTTAGAGAACGTGACCTGCTTTTAGCCATGTTGGCCTTCTTAAGACTGGTTTCTGTTATCATTGACTCCAAAGCAGGGTGACCATACATGCTGTTTTTGCTGGGACAGTCCCTTTTTGAAATGGGGCTGTTTTCCCTTCCCCTTACCCACTGTGCGCACGCACACACATGCAGTCCTTGCTCTCCAGCACATTCAGTTGAGACCAGAATGCAGATGCAGCTGAGCATGACACAGAGCAGAGCATCTACTTTGAAAATAAGGACATGCGGTCACCCTACTGACAATATTAGCACTCTTAACCAGTTTCTTCTGGAAAAAAAAAATCAGCTGATCCGTTAACAGTTACTGATACAACGTTATTGTAACTGATATAACGATCTAGTTCATTAAAGGAGATGTTCAGCATGGAGAGTGTTTGGTCCTGCTCTCTGAATTAAGCCAATTTACTTTAAGAAAGTTTAGAAAGCCAAATGGGCTTTTGCAAAGCCCATCCTAAACAGCATATGCACAGGTGGTTACCTTTTCAGCATTTAATTCAGCAACTGTTATTAAAGGTGGAGTAGAACTAAGCCTGTCTCCCACCATAAAATGGAACCATTTACAACAATGATTGTCAGAAATGGCTAGATCTGAACTGAGGGTGAACGTGATTTAGCTACCAGTGTAAGCCAGATAAAAATCACATTCAGCTACCATTAAACCCACTGTCAGCCATTGGACATTTAACAGTGTTGAAAGGAGATTAAGGATGTAAGCAGATCACCTTTGCGCCACCACAAATATTTTTATGGAGGCACAAAGGCCAAGCAAACAAACATCAATGACCCTGGTCATTCCGCAAATGCCCAGCATTGCAAAAAACTGTTGTCACTATTTTGCAGCTGATACCTGTTTGCTTTAGGCCAATAGAGTTCGGGCAGCCCAGAGTTGATCTGCAGCCACTCAGGGCAGGCACCACTGTAGAACAGCTCTGGGGAATCCAAATGGGGAAACCCAGCAGGTGCTTGCAGGGCTTCCAGGGCCTGATCCTGTGGGCCCTGGAAATGGGAATTCCTGGGGTGTGGAGAACTGGGCCATTCCCATTTCCAGGGCCTACAGGATCAGGCCCTAGAAGCCCTGCAAGCACCTGCTGGGTTTCCCCATTTGGATTCTCCAGGCACACTCCAGTACAGTCTGTGGGTGATTTCTTGTTAGGAAAATTCAAGCTGAAGTTGGTTTTTTTTAACTTTTTTCATTTAGGTTAGCTTCTCTGAGGTTGGTGATAGAACATCCAGATTAAAGTGTTCTGATACAGGCTTTTGTGTTTTTCTGAAATTGATGTTGAATTAGTGTCCATTCATTTTTTATGTAAGGATTGCCCCATTTGGCCAATATAGATAGCACACAGACACCATAAGCAGATGATGGCACATGTGACACTGGTGAAGGAGGAGCAGCTGAAGGAACCCCGAATGTTATACTCTATGTTGTTTGGTGCAGTGATGGTGGGATCTGTGTTGATGAGAGGTTACAGCTGGCCTCTAGGTCTATAGAAAGACTTTTTGGCATTTCAGTTCATGGAAAATGGATTATCAATTGCCTTAGACTTTTTTAATTTTCCAGCATAGGTGCTCCCATTCATACTTTTGGCAACAAAATAAACAGGTGTACTGCAGTGGCTGTTGAATAAGAATACTTAACAGTATTCTACTAAGTTCTATCAAAATAATCCCTTCCTAATTTGTCAAGGCAAGACATACCTATGGTCAATCTTTCACCTTTGCAAAAGTAAAAGAAATCCTTACAAAAAAATATAGTACTTTCCTTTTTTTTGCTCAGGATATGTCTCTAATTTTCTCTTTGTCTCTGGTTAAATATACATCAGAAAAACTGAAAAAACTCTCATCTTTATTCCCAAACATCCCAACAAGGAGGTGTTCTTGTCAATTATTGGTTAATACAACATTTAGCACACTTAGTTTCAGCCATGAGTTCAAAGTGCAAATATCTTAGATTTAGCTATTGGCTTAAGTTCTGCACAACCCCCATTAACTGCAACACAGATTTTAAAACAGAAATACTGATATGGCTACTCCTCTCACTTCCACTAATTTCATATCAAGTGTCACAGCACGGGGTCCTGCAGGAGGGCTGTGATCTCCTCAAGGCCCCCTTCGTGTGCCAAGTTGGCCCAAGGGCACTTTCAAATTCTTGCCCACCACGTCTTTGGTGTTCAAATATATTAGGGAGGCTGCCTTCATGTCTTCTCGGACACAGTTTAGATGTGTTCCAAGCCCCGTCGGCTCCTGGACTCCTTTGTGGGCCCCGTTCTATAGTGGGTGTTTTGGGGCACCCTAGCCTTATGGGCTACACGTGGCTCCAACCACCCCTTTACCACGCCCCAAGCCTCACAGATGGAATAGATGTTGTTCTGTCCGGGTCCTGTTATAATTTGGCTCCCTTGTCCTCTCTGGGCCCTGCATGGCCCTGTCTGGCTTTGTGCCCCCTCTAGCACTCGGGCCCTCCGTGGCCCTGGTCTCACTTGGTGCCTTCTCTGGTGCTCATCTATACCACCCTCTCTCTGGGGCTCCTCCACAATGCTGCCCCCTTCTCTGGGGCTCCTCCAGACCCACACTGGGGCTTCTCATCCATGCCCCTCTCTCTAGGGCCTCTCAACTGTACACTTTCTGGGGCTGGGGTCAGTGCACCCCAACTGCTGCACCCTCACTGGTGCTGGGGTCCCCACACTGCTGTGGGTCCCCTATGAGGCCTCCTCCAACCCCTAGTAGCCTCACCCAAACCACCAATATTAAACAGTAAACAAAACACAAGCCCTTCAGCTATAACAAAAACTGAAGCCACCCAGCTATAACCACATTACTCCAAACACCCCGTGGATGCTCCATCCTTTACCCAACCCTGGAGCTGTACCTGTGGTCAGGCCTCTCCCCTCAGCTTTGCTCAGGGGGAACTCCTTCCCCCCTGGCTGCTGGTAGGGAACTGCCCTCTGGCCTCAGCCCCTAGGGTTTATAAAGGAGCCAGGTCCTGCCCCTTCTGGTCAGCTGACCTCCCCTGGTTGCCCTGGCAACCTGCAGCTGGGCTCATCACTCACTGCTAGGGCTTCTTCCCTAGCAGTTTTTTCCTTCTTAGGAGCAGGGCACCTAGGTGCTCTGCGACACCAAGATAACCTCACTCATCAGTGAAGTTAGTGCAGATTTCCGTTGCAATGAGAGCATACTCAAGGCATAATGACTTCAGTGAAGTGGCATTCTGGTAGCTCAGCAGCCTGGATTGAGCAGCTCCAACAGCCTTATTCAATCCATTGGCCATATGTTTGACAGCCCTGAGCCAATCCATTATTCTACTTTCTGAGCAAGTCTTTTAACTGCTAGCCTATTACATGAAAGGTAAGCAGAAGTAACTTCTCAGCTACATTTTAAAAAGGATGCACCCTTGTCACTCTGGCACCTACCCTCAAAAAATTACTCAGGTCTGTAGACTGCAGGGGGTGGAGGTGCTTAATATAATGGCCTGATTCAGATGCCTAAACTCCAAAGATGGCTGGAAGATCAAATCTCTGTCCTTTGTGTTTCCTACTTGCTACTTCTAGGTAGCTCCATGTTTCACATGTAGGATTTTATGGAGTGCCCTTTCAAAGACTCCTAACTCTCCTCATGAATTGCATAAGGAAATTAAATTACTAACTCCATTTTTTTGGATCATCTACCTGTGGCTAGACATCTATTAGACATCCTTTATGCAAGAGTTCTTAGTGAAGGCAGAATAAACTCTTTGCTTTCCAAGTCATGAAACAGCCTAGGCTCAAACTCTAGCCACTAAATGTGATTAATGGAACTAAGTTTTCATTTCTTTTTGAGAATTCTAAATTGTAAGGAAATGGTTGTGGGGCCTCATGTACTACAAGTCTTGATAAGTCTGAAGTTATGATGTGTAAGAACTTGTGATAGCAGATAGTAATGTCCTAACTTCTATTTTAGAACAGAATTCTACATTCTGTACTTCAGTAGCATAAATTTGTCAGTCACACACAAAGGTTTGCTGTTCTGGAAACGTATAAATTCATAAAAGCCAAACTTGCTTTAGAGTAAAATGACATACATTTATTCATGTTTAAATATTTTTAGTAGTAGCTAATCATAAATATGCTACACAGCATTTTTGAGGATCGATATCTTTTATTGGGCCAACTGTATAGTTGGAAAGAATTATAGACAAGCTTTCAAGCACAAAGTACTCGTTTTCAGATACCTTCAGATTCTACAAATTTGACTGTCAGGTACCTGAAGAAGAGTATGTTATGTTTGAAAGCTGCTCTAAATTCTCTTTCAACCATTCAGCTGGCCCAATAAAGGTATTACCTTCAAAAATATCCTTGACTCTTGCATATTTCCTGGTCCATCATCACTCCAACATTATCTACACAGAACTTGTCATTTGATAAATGAATGTTTCCGGACAATAATTAATATTTTTAAGTAATAGTCCTGACCTACAAAATTCTCTGAAAATTTGACCAGTTCCAGGTCAGCAAAACTTTTTCACTGCTTCTAGCACACATCTGCTTTTTATCATCCTAACAGATACTTTGAAACGAAACAAGATTGCAAAACTTTCAAGAAGGCTGCACTGCAGACCAAAGATACCACATTTATATCCAATGATGCACTAATTAAGCACCATTTTAAGACTGGTTAAGTCTGTTGAAGAAGAATAAAGACATTTTTCCACTTCTAGACTATCAGGAGCCAACAGGAGTCACCTGTTGGGAGCATTCTTGGTGCATAATTTGGACTTATTTTATATTAAAATGTGCCATAAAATTCCTTAGACATATTTTAGTAGATGACAACAACTAAGCAATGTCTAAGCAACTAAGACATTTCTATAAATACATGAATAAGGGGAAAAATTCCATTTAATTTTAATTGAGAAATTCCAAAAATGAGAAGATAACTTATCTAACTCAGCATGTCTTGTTCAGCTTCTGAAATTGGCAAATATATTTTAGGTTTGCTTTCAAATAGGGAGACAGCCCTGAGATAGTCAGTCCACATGTGCAGAACACTTCAACCAAGTGAAAGTGAACATTTCAATCAAAATAAAATGGACTTTCTTTTGTATCATGGAGCTCTGTTTAATACCAAACAACTCTTGCAGTTACCCATTTTCTCCCAGGTGTGGCATGTGCCCAAAGCAAGCTTCCTCCTTTTTTCAGAAGGAGACAAAAGTTTCTAGAAGGTGGTTTCAGATATTCTCTTATAATCATCTGAAATGCTGTACAGAATTAAACATATAATGTCACCAGAAACAGTTTACTTTTAGATATGGACATTCGGCAGAAGTGGTTTTTGATTCAGCAAATGCCTTTGTCTGGCTGGACATTTTCCATTCTATGCAGTTACTTGCATTTGCAAATATGTCTGTCTAGTGGAAGTTCCTCAAGGGCAAGCAAGATAGTACATCCTGCCTGTCCATGGGTAAAATTTCCTTCTAACTACACAACTGAGAAATGAGGAAGTAGGAAAAGCCTCACAAACATGGGAAAGTGGGACACAGTATTTTCCTCCTGAGTTCTGGAGGGTATTTTCCACCCATCTCTAAAAAAATATACCCCCTCAGTTCATTTGACCATAACTGGAGGAGGGGAGAAAAGAATATACAAGAAATGATGAAAAAGAGGAAACACCACTCACATTCATCTTCCTTGAAAAAACAGCAACTGGGAACAGTAGATTGCTCTTCTTCTAAGCTACTGCCTCTTCTTTTATCCTTCTCACCACTGCTGTCAGTGGTCCATTTAAAGAAAGCTAAAGAACAGGCCAGCAGGCTTCAGCCAAGATCTGAACCCCATTGCGATTCCTAGGATTTCATTCATCTCTCAGCAAGGTCCATTGTTTCATCACCTTCATATCTCTCAGGCTTTATGAAGTGACAGGCTGACAAAACCTTGTCCTTCATACTTTTAACTGAGACTGTGTCTTGTTCTTTTGGTTAATGATCTGCTGAGCCTACATAGTGTATTAGGCTAGGGAGAGATGTTACACATAAACTGGTTTAAGTGATCAGAAACTGGTTTTAGCCTGTAACAGAACAGAAGTTCAGTGCACATAAAATGGCTGAAACTGGTTTAAGATAAGCCTGGTTGAATGTAGTATCAGACTTAATTGGTTTGGGTCAAACCGGTTTATGAAACTTCTGTCCCAGACCCCTTCCTGGTTCAAGTTAAATGAGAGTCCCCCAGCATCCTGGGCTAGGCTAGGCTGTTTGCTCCAGACATCAGGGCTGGCCCTGCCCCTCTGCTCCCTAACTAGTGCAGTGAGGCATGGCTGGCTCACTGGCCCTCCCAGGCAAACCCTGGTTGGAGTCTGGGGCCAGGGAGAGTGGTTTAACTACCCTTCCCCTGAGTATGGAGGTACCCTGCAGGGTTACTTACTGCTGGCTGCGACTGTGGACTATAAATCCCAGAGCCACCTGGAAGCAGGAAGAGGAAGTGAACAACCTTGAGAGTCCTGCTCCTGTGATTGTGGACTGCAAATCCAAGAGACCTCAAGGGCAGCATGAAGAGTAAGCAAACACACCTCCTATGCTGTGTTTATAGTTTTCAGTTTGTAGTTTTTTCAGAGAAAGAACTAGTCAATCTTTTATTAATTCAATGGTACTATCTCCGTTCCCCCCTCCCCCCAGAACATGGTCTGGGGCCTGGCCACACCCCCTCTACTCCAGCATGGGGTGTGGGAAGTCTTTGGAGGTCTTTTTCTGTTCCCTCCTCTTTGGCAATGCCTGGCAGGTGTGCTATAGTGCCATCCTCCACCCCTGGCTTCTGGTTTGAACCACTGCAGGTATGTGGCTGAATTTCCTGAATCAAAAGTGAATGTGTGTTTATTTGCTAATCTGTTCAATCTCTGCAGCTTAGACTAACCTGCAAAGACTGAATCAATTCAGCCTCAGTCTTTTTGAGTGTCTGTACTTAGCCCTAGACTAGCCTGGTTAACGCCCCTGCCAGGTTAAGGCTCTGCCCTGCCATCCAGAACAATCAACCCATGTTACAGCTGGGTCAGACACCTGAGGCACTATTGAGCAAGGCTTAAATTCATGCCCCTGCTGCCATAAGTGACAAGATATCTTACTGTTAAGATACCTGCTAAAATATGTCAGTTAAGTTACATTAACTGCTTTCTGTTTGCCCCTGTACCTCATCTTTTGCTTGTACTAGTGTATAACAGAAGTAAATAAAGTGAATTTAAAGCAGTGCAAAATCAGGGTGAAAGTGGAAGCAGGACCATGCTGTTTTTCACTTCATGCAAGCATTTCCAGGTTCTCAGTGTAATGTGCAACAACCATGAAAAATATATACCTTTAAACCAACAGTGATGCCACAGAATTCATTTTATTATGCTTATTTCCTAGATTTATTTTTATACCTTAGGGAAAGTTTGTAGATAATCATCATTCTACAAATTATTTCATTCCATTCTGCATTTCTCTTTCCAACACTGACACAGCCATACATAATTTAATATCCTGACTGGGAATATCTACTTTCGAGATATTTCTCAGTCCCAGCAGTTTCTTAAATTGTGTCCAATTCATTTTTGATGGTTTAATTTTAATTAAGTGTATCCAACCCTATCAACCTATTCCAAATAGTGCCACTGGAAATAAACGGAGTCATTAATTCAATGCAGATAAATATCAGTTCATTCAATTAACATACCCTGATTGTGTCAGGGTATCTTAGTGATTGCACTAAAAATGGCAGAAGAATACAATAAATACTTCATTTTTCCTGCATTTATATAATTTTTTCCTCCAGTAGTCTTAAAATGCATTAACAAATTAATCTTCACAGCTCCAATGTAAGGCAGAAATAATATGGTTTCTCTAAGGGAAGCCTTTCTTAGTGTAGCCCTAATTCATTTTAAATAAAATTTTTCTATCATCATTCATAAAACAAAGGTAAAATATAACACTTGTATAATATTTGAAGAGAATTATCATGGAATATCATTTTATGGTTTGTTGTTGAGGATGCTGCCAGCTCTGTATGGAATTCCTTCTAACACAACACAGATGAACATAAAAGATGGAAGGAAACATGTAGGAAGCAGTGTTCCCCATCGAACAGGTCACATCAGAAGTAAGTCAGTCTCACTAAAATGAAACCAAATGAAAATATGAGGAATTTTCTTGTAATCAGCTTTTTCCTTTTCTTTTCTTTCATTTCTATTTACACAGTCAGGGTGGAATTACTTTGTGGTTACCTACCACAGTCTCTTCTTTTCAAATCAGGCAAGATGTGTTATTTGCTGCATACAAATTTTCATTGCTAGCCATCAGTGTTGCAGTTTAACTCATTGAAATCCAATAAAATTCAGCTTCCTGAATTCTCATCAAGGGCCCTTTTTTCAAATGAAACATACAAGTAAAAAAATTGGAAGTGGAAAGTTAAAACTTGTTGCCAAACCAAAAAAATAATAATGAATTATTATTTGATAAAATTGGTTCAGATCAAGCCAACATATTTTTTTTTCTTTTTGTGAAACCAAAAATATGAAAAAAAGTCATCCTGGATTTTGTTTTGTTTTATTTTCATTTTGTTTCATTGTTATTTACCTATTTAACATTTTTCTTTTCTCTTAAGCCAATTTGTAAATGAAGATTTGAAACAAAACTTCATTAAGAGTTTTTATCCCCCTTCAAAAATATCAAAACAAAACATTTTGGCATTTCTAGTATGAAACATTTGATTTTGAAATACTAAAACAAAATACTTAACCATTGTTGAACTCTGCTTAATGAATAAAATGCATTCGGGGTCCCAAATTCAGAATTCAAGACAGCACTTAAACAAGTAAGGCATGTTATCTTTTTTAAAAGTAGATGCTCAGTGATTAGCTCATGTCAGAAATCCCTCCAAAATGGATAGCTTTACATGTAGGATATAAAATAGGAGGGGTTTCTGGGTTTTTCCTAAATTTATTTTTTGGTTTTGACCAATTTTTTGTTTTAACCCCAATATCCCAAATTTAGAAAACAAGAAGTTTCATAGTTGGTAGGGTCGGAAGGGACCTGAGCAGATCATCAAGTC
>NW_005842854.1:585379-588944 GCF_000455745.1 Alligator sinensis | reverse complement strand
TAGGTACAAATGCCACAGTCACCTCGTTTTTTTATGAGAACAGGGTGGGAGACAGTGTCAAAGGCCTTGCTGAAGTCCAGAAAGACTACGTCCACCACAATACCTGCATCCAAGGATTTTGTGACCTGGTCATAGAAGGCCACCAGGTTGGTTTGACAGGACCTGCCTTGAATGAACCCATGTTAGTTGCCCCTAAGCATAATCTGCCCTGCTGGTCCTTCGCAAATGTGCTCCTGGATAATTTTCTCAAACAGCTTCCCCAGGACTGAGGTAAGACTAACGGGCCTATAGTTTCCTAGGTCCTCCTTCCTCCCTTTTTTGAATATGGGGACACATTGGCCCTTTTCCAGTCCTCTGGCACCTCACCAGAGCACCTTGAGTGCTCATAAAGCTGTGCCAGGGGTCCTGCAATGACCTCTGCTAATTCCCTCAGCACTCTGGGGAGCAGATCATCAGGATCTGCTGATTTGAACATGTCTAGATCCACCAGAAGTTCCCTGACTAGGTCCTCACTGACCCTGGGCCTGGCAGCGCCTCCCCTGGGTCTGTTGGGGATCCCAGTGGGTGGGATGCCCCAGTAGCTGCTCAAAAATATGGAGGCAAATTGTTAAAGAGGTTAGCTTTGTTCTCTGGTTTAACCACCAGATTTCCTAGCATATCCTGCAGAGGTCCTACGTTACCCAGTACCTTCTTTTTATACCCTATGTATTTAAAAAAGGACTTCTTGTTATCCTTGATCCAGGTTGCTAGTCCCAGTTCCATCTCCACCTTAGCCTTCCTAACAGCCCCCCTACAATCTCAGGCAATGGAGGTATAATCCTCCTTGGTGATGGCCCCTCCCTTCCATTGTGTTTATGCCTCCCTTTTAGCTTTGAGACGTTCATAGATGCTTTTGGTGAGCCATGGGGGCTTTTGAGCACTCCTGCCCCCTTTGATCCACATTGGGATTGCCACCCTTAAGGAACAACCACTCTTCCTGGCCTCCCAAGTCCCTTCTCCTCTGGGACCTCAGTGCCTCCCCGACTAGTCTCCTTACGTCATTGAAATCCGCCCTCCTGAAGTTTAGGGCTGCTGCCTTGCTGCAGGCCTTTGACACCCTGTGTTGAACGGTGAATTCCAGTAAGTGATGATCGCTATCGCCCAGGTGGTCGAGAACCCGCAGTCCACTCACCAGGTCATCGCCCATGGCCAGGACCAGGTCCAACAAGGCATTTCCCCTGGTGGGACTGTGCACCTCCTGGGATAGATGGAGATCCTGTAACTCGGCTAGGAACCTACATGAGCGGTCAGACCTGGCTGACTGCTCTTCCCAGCAGATGTCTGGATAGTTTAGGTCACCCATGATGACCACATCCCTTGACTTAACTGCCTCTGTAAGCTGATCTGAGAATTCCCAGTCCAGCTCTTCCCTCTGGTTGGGTGGCCTGTAGTAAACCCCTCCCATTAAGTCCCTTTCCCCCTGGCCCCCTTGTATATGGACCCAGAGCACTTCAGTCTGCCTCACCTATGACCCAGTGCTGTTTGTTGAGGATTTGTACTGCTCTTTGATGTACAGCGCCACACCCCCACCATTCCTCCCTGTTCTATCCCTCCTGTACAGCCTATAGCCCCTGATGTTTACTGCCCAGTCATGCGTTGGATCCCACCACGTTTCAGTGAGCCCCACTATGTCTGGGTTTGTGTTAGTTAGCAGGAGGGTAATAGATTTACTTATGCTAATTATGGCTTTGTATAAAGTGCCTATTTTGAATATTATTATTGGTGTCACCTAAAGGCTGAGGAATATTGCAATCAGTAGTGTATTTTAGCATAAGTGAAATGCATTGTGGGCCAGCTGTCAAGGCCTAAATACCTATAATCATATATATAGATTATTTAAATATCTAATACAGATGTGAAAATTAGCCACTAATTAAAACTTTTAATTAAATCACTAATAACTAACATAAAAATACATTACTCTGGCTGATATGTAACAACTACCTTTAAAAAAAAATTCCCTACTTTTTCAGTCCAAATATTAGCTGCATTTAACTTAAATCCACAAATAGCTCCAGACCCTGCAAAACTCCATTTTTTGGCAAATTTCCTCACTGCCAACAAAATATGCTCACCCTTACTTGCATGTGTTTTCATGCTTGTGTGTGTGTTTCTTTTTCCACTGAAGTTAATAACATAGTTTCCACTGACATCAGTCAGGGCAGGATTGGGACCAAAGACAATAAATCAGTACATTTCTTTTGTCTCGGTCTATATATATCAAGGTCTTTTGCTTTCACCAGCTCTTTCCCAGAAACTATTTCAGTAATATAAGAACAGAATACAGGGCTGCATTTATTTCTCAATTGATGTTGTCATGAGTTCAAGTCTAAATATTGAACAACTCAAGGAAAATATTAATGTTCATATTAATTAACCTTTAATGACTGTTTAACAAAGTCTAAGTATTATTTCTTCTTGTGACTTACTGCAGCTCACCAGATTCTTACAAGTATCTTCAAAATGCCTTGTGGGAGCCCATGGAAAATACAAGCAATGTTGCCAGATCTTGTTACATTTTCAATTTCACACTGGATTCAGAATAATGCAGCTGAGGGTCAAGAAGCTGGTTGATTTTGGATCCCTACATGCCAGGAACATTCTGAAAGGTGCAGAGATCCACTTAGTAAAACCCTGATTCCTAATTTTTCACCTACTTTTACTTTCAGGCACCTAGGCTGCCTATACATATGCTCTGTGTTCTAATTAGAATGCATTGGGGCAGACTCGATAAATTCAAGTCCTGGAGGACTGGAAAAGGGCCAATGTGGTCCCCATTTTCAAGAAGGGGAGGGAGGACCCAGGCAACTATAGGCCAGTCAGTCTCACCTCCATCCTTTACAAAGTGTTTGAAAAAATGATCAAGGCTCACATTTGTGAGAGCCTAGCAGGAAAAATTATGCTGAGGGGAAACCAGCATGGGTTTGTAGCAGGTAGATCATGCCTGACTAATCTAGTCTCTTTTTATGACCAGGTTACAAAACACCTGGACTCAGGAGTAGGGGTTGACGTTGTTTACTTAGACTTCAGGAAGGCCTTCAATACAGTATCCCACCCCATACTGGTGAACAAGTTAAGAGGCTGTGACTTGGATGACTACACAGTCCAGTGGGTTGCGAATCCGCTAGAGGGTCATATCCAGAGAGTCGTAGTGGATGGGTCAGTATTGACCTGGAAGGGTGTGGGCAGTGGGGTCCCGCACGGCTCGGTCCTTGGACCGATACTCTTTAATGTCTTTATCAGTGACTTGGACAAGGGAGTGAAGTGTACTCTGTCCAAGTTTGCAGATGACACAAAACTGTGGGGAGAAGTGGACACACCGGAGGGCAGGGAACAACTACAAGCAGACCCGGACAGGCTAGACATATGGGCAGAAAACAACAGAACGCAATTCAACAAGGAGAAATGCAAAGTGCTGCACCTAGGGAGGAAAAATGTCCAGCATACCTACTGCCTAGGAAATGACCTACTTGATGGCATGGAAGTGGAAAGGGATCTTGGAGTCCTAGTGGACTCCAAGATGAAC
>NW_005842854.1:582532-584033 GCF_000455745.1 Alligator sinensis | reverse complement strand
GAACAAGGCTTCGGGGGGGCTAGGTAGCTCAGATGAAGGCGGAGAGGCCGCCTGATCAGGAGAGATCATAGTGGGATCATATGGGATGATTCTGGGGCCCAGCATGGGGCCGGTGATAGTGTTAACACCGAGATGCCATCTGCGAGGCTTGGGCTGCGGTATTAGGGGAGGTCGGAGCTGCAGAGCGCCCCCTGGCATCGGGGCACTACAATGGGCAGCCTCCCGCTTAATTGACATTGATGATAATTGATTCGTATATCCATGGCGTGGCAGGTGAGATAAGCGGGCGGTTGCCCAGAGACAGGTGGGCGGGCCACGAAGAGCTCGGCCCTGAGTAGGCCTCCTGTCACGGTGACAGGTGGGCGGGCCACAGAGCTCGGCCCCAGGAGTCCCCCCGTCACACCTGCCTTGCAGGGGTTCGGACTCGATGATCTATTGAGGTCCCTTCCGACCCTAACATCTATGAGTCTGCTCTACATTCTAATCAGAATGCTGCAGCATCACCACAGCATCATGTGTATTAAGCCCCCGTGCTCTTAAAAATGGCTGCGAGGCACTTTAACTACACATCATTGAATGAAGTTTAGATAAAGTATCCTGTGGCCATTTTTAAATGTGCAGGGGCTTAATACACGTGACACTGCAGTGCTGTAATTAAAGTGACTGCCCAGAAACTGCTCTAATTAAAATACCATCCTGTCCCGTCCCCTCTGAGCATGTGTATAGGCAGCCCTAAAGGTATGAGTACAGGAATGTTGACTGCAAGTAAGGGCTATTTGTATCCAAAAACACAGGTTTTTAATACCTAATCTGCAACAATATCTATTTTTAAAAATTAAATTGAAAGGTATCCAAATTAAATCTGAGAAGAAATATAACTGAAATAATGCACTGACTTGCAAAATTCATTGCTACGAGTTAACCAAGCATCGTGTATAACAAGATTTTCAACACTTACATAAAACAGGATAAATTTCTATAAGTGATACAAAGTCTCTGCTCAGGCACCAACAAGCCACTAACTGCTCTAGGTAAAAGAAACTTCCGCTATAGACCAATTATTACAAAATTGCCTGCTATGGGTGTTCACTGCACCTTCCTTTGAAGTAGTCCAGAGCCTAAATTTAAGAAAGTGATTAACTGTAAGGTACTGAAGTCTCATTAACTATAGTTCTAAGTTAACCTCTTTAGGTTCTTTTTAGCAGCTTTCCTAGTTTGTGTTGAATCAAGACCAGAGATGGAATACTTAGTCACACAGACCATACCTCCTAAATACTCACAAATCCTATTAGGATTAGACCCCTAACAGAAGGTAAATAAAAGAAAAGAAAAAATAAGGGTCTGGACAGGCATAACTCTTAGAACAGGGGTCAGCAATGTTTTTGGGCAGAATGCCAAAAACACCCGTGACCTTGACTTGTAAGATGTTGGCGTGCTGAGGCAAACAGCGGGGGAGCTGTGAGGGACCCAATTCTTGTTGTGGCAGTGCAGTTCCCACCCT
>NW_005842854.1:577911-582501 GCF_000455745.1 Alligator sinensis | reverse complement strand
TACTGTCTGCCTCAATGTGCATGTGCCAAACAAAATTCCTTCACATGTCACATTCTGGCACCCATGCTGGGGATTGCCTACTTCTGTCTTAGAATATTTTAAATACACTTTAAACCCCAGGGTCTGGGACAGACGTTGCATAAACTGGTTTGAACCAAATCAATTAAGTCTGATACTACATTCAACCAGGTTTATCTCAGACTGGTTTCAGCCATTTTCAAACCAGTTTATGTGCACTGAACATCTATTCCATTACAGGTTTAAACCAGTTTCTGATCACTTTAAACTGGTTTATGTGTAATGTCTGCCCCTAGCCCAGGAGTCTAGCTGTACATGCCGCTTAGGAATGGCTTAAACTTCCTAGAAAGTTTCAAAAGCACACTGGGAAAATCAAGTGCTATTTAGAGCCAGTCTGCTGTGAACCAGTTAAATGTTATGGGCAGGAACAGAGGATTCCATGCCTAGTGTCTGGCCAGTCCTCCAAGCACCCCAGATTGCACTGCTCCTCACTCCCCCAAACACATGCAGGGCAACGTGGCTACTCTGAGATGCAGCCAGGACCCTACTGCCCAAAGCTGCATTGCCTACAGAGATGACAATCCACCGGGGGGGGGGGCGGGACAGGAAAAGAAAGATTCCATGTCAGTCATTTCCCTGCTAGGGACCCTATGTGGTCCTAGACTCATTTGAGGCAAACGGTGTGAGTGGAGGGGTTGCCAAGTGCCATAAAACTCTTCATAAAACTGCCATCAACCCTGACAACACAAGACATAATGCTCTAACCTGCCACATGTAAAGCAAGGGAACCACAGAAGCTGGTGTCCTTCTTCTATAAAAAGGTTGTCAATATACACTCAAGAGATCCCAGGTAGAGGGCCACACTTTTAACTATAGAGGAAAGCAAAAAAACAAACCCAGAGTACATACCAGTCTGACCATAATGAAAACTTCCTTCCTGACCCCAAATATGGTGATCAGGCTGACCCTAAGTGGAGAGGCAAGACCCTCAAGCCAGGAATCTCCAGCTTTGGTCCTAATAGGAGCATTGGTACACCCCAGTGAAAATCCCCAGCCATGCTGCAGGGACTACCCAATGCCTCTAAGGAAGGCTTAAGCACAAGGAGAAAGGGGGCAATCAGAAAAGCCCAGAAGCCTGAGAAACATACATAGTGGAACATAGGCATAGCTATGTCTATATCATCTCTACCCAGTAGAGTCCAACGGCCAAGTCCAACGTCTCCTTGAACACTTCCACTGATGGAGAGTCCACAACTTCCCTAAGCAATCTATTCCACTGCCTCACTATTCTAACAGTGGAATAGTGGGTTTTTTCCCCCAGATATCCAACCTAAACCTACTTTACTACAACTTCAAGCCATTGGTCTGTGTCTGACTTTCTGCAGCAAGAGGGAAAATGTGCTTTCCCTCTTCTTTATAGCAGCCCTTCAAGTATTTGAAGACTGCTATCATGTCCCCTCTCAAGCACCTTTTCCACAAGCTGAACATGCCTAACTCCTACAGCATCTCCTCATATGATGTGCTTTCCAAGTCCTTTACCATCTTTGTTGCCTGCCTCTGGACCCTCTCTAACTTCTCCATGCCGTTTTTTAAATGTGGAGCCCAGAACTCTGGCTAACAGGTCAGATGAGGCCTAACCAGCGCCAAGTAGAGAGGCGCCATCACCTCCTGCGCCTTGTACCTAATACCTCTATTGATTCATCCCAAAACCACATTTGCCTTTTGTGTGGCTACATCACACTGCATGCTCATACTGAGCCTGTGATGCACCAAGACTCCCAGATCCTTTTCCATAGTGCTGCCATCCAGCCAGGTATCAACCATTTTGTATTTGTGGTTTTGATTATTTCTGAGGTATAGCATCTTGCATTTGTCTGCATTGAACTTCATCCTGTTAGCTTCAGCCCAACTTTCCAATCTGTTGAGTTCCTTCTGGATTGCACTCCCATCCTCCAATGTATTTACAGTTCTTCCCAGTTTCATGTCAGCCACAAGCTTGCTCAAGAAACTTTCTATGCTAGCATCCAAATCATTAACAAACACATTGAAGAGCATTGGGCCCAGGACAGATCCCAATAGGACTCCACTTGAAACCTCCTGCCATTCTGACATGGTTCCATTAATAATTATCCTTTGCTTATGGCTATGGCATAGTTGTTTTGTCCAGCCCACATTTCTCCAATTTGTTTATGAGTAGGTCATGCAGGCCTTGCTGAAGTCTAGTACACTATACCTATAGCATTCCCTTTATCCACCCAAGTAGCTACCATGTCAAACAAGAAGCTCAAGTTTGTTTAACTTAATTTGTTCTTTGTAAATCCATGCTGGCTGCTTGTTATCAGTCTTTCCTCCTCCAGATGCTTGCAAATGGCCTTTCTTAGGATCTGCTCCAGTAACTTCCCAGGTACTGAGGTGAAGATAACCAATCCATAGTTCCCCAAGTCCTCCTTTTTACCTTTTTTAAAGATGAGTACTATGTTGACCCTTTTTCAGACCTCTGACACCTGGCCTGTCTCCCACGACTTCATGCAAATCATTGCCAAGTGCTCTAAGATCTTCTCTGCCAGTTCCTTCATACTCACTTCATCTGGCCCTGTTAACCTGAATTCATTCAGACTCATCAAAGCTCTCTGATTGTCTCTTCTGTTATTTTATCCCTCAGCTTGCTCCTGTCCTTATCCAAATAATCATTATTAGGTGTATGACTGCAGCTAAATTTCTTATGAATACTGAGGCAAAGTAGCTGCTTAGCAACCCTGCCTTCTTTGCATCTTCTGATCAAGAGTTTTCCCTGGCTAGTTAACAATGTACCCACAGGTTCCTTGATGCTCCTTTTCTGGACAACATATCTGTAGAACCTCTTCTTGCTGTATTTATCCTCCTTTGCAAGGTGGATACATTCTTTATTTTTGTCTTGTTATATTCTTTATTTTTGCCTTCCTTATTTTGTCCCTGCAGGTTCTTGTTATTTCCTGGTATGCTTCCTTGGCGGCCTGCCCATTCTTTCATTACCTGTAGGTATTCCTTTTACATTTAAGGCATCCTAGAAGCCCCTTGTGCGGCCACGTCTTTTGCCAGTCTTTTTGTGCTTCTATTGTGTTGGGATAGTTTCAGCAGCAGCATAATTCCTAAAAGGTAATGATTCTACTTAGAACCCTTAGCAGTTTATGTGCAGACACTTCTGCCCAGAGACAATTGTGAACAAGTTCCCAATCAGTGACATTCTTGGAACAATTCAAATTCAAGTGTTATGTCTGTCCGCACCCAATGTATCCTGGTGACATAGTAATGGACCACCATGTTTCACCTTATATGACTTGAGAGAGGTAATTTTACAACTGGCTATATTTCCTGAAGACATAAGTGCCACTTCAAATAAAGGGGAAAATATAAAAGATGTAGTATATCTAACTAAGCCACAGTATTTTGTATGGACAAAGGTAATAGTCTGGGGTACTTGTCTTCCTTGTCTGTACAGTGAGAATAAGGGCCACAGAAAAATGACTACTCTATGGAATTATTCTATATGTCAGCAAAAGATTAACACAATCTTCCTGCAGTTACCTGAGAGGTAATCTCATGGAGGTAGTTAGGTCAAAAGACGTGGTCATCAAGGGTCACCTGAACTTTCCAGACATCTGCTGGGAAGAGCAGTCAGCCAGGTCTGACCACTCATGTAGGTTCCTAGCCAAGATACAGGACCTCCATCTAACCCAGGAGGTGCACAGCCCCACCAGGGGAGACACCTTGTTGGACCCGGTCCTGGCCATAGGCGACGACCTCATGAGGGGGCTGCGGATGCTCGACCACCTGGGCGACAGCGATCATCACCTGCTGGAATTCACCATCCAGTGCAAGGTGGCAAAAGCCTGTAGCAAGACAGCAGCCCTGGACTTTAGGAGGGTGCATTTCAATGAGGTAAGAAGAATAGTTGGGGAGGTACTGAGGTCCCAGAGGGGAGGGGAGTCAGGTGTCCAAGAAGAGTGGTCATTCCTTAAGGAGATGATCCTCCAAGCCCAAAGGGAGGTAATCCCAACAAGGAGCAAAGGGGAAAAGAGGGCAAAAAAGCCCCCATGGCTCACCAAAAGCATACGGGAATGCCTCCTGGCTAAAAGGGAGGCGTACACCCAATGGAAGGGAGGGGCCATCACCAGGGTGGACTATACCTCGGTTGCTCGGGGCTGCAGGGGGGTGGTCAGGAAGGTCAAGGTGGAGATGGAACTGGGACTAGTGACCCAGATCAAGGACAACAAGAAGTCCTTTTTTAAATACATAGCGGGCAAAAAGAAGGTACCGGTTAACATGGGACCTCTGCAAGACACACTAGGAAATCTGGTTGTCACACCAGACAACAAGGCTAATCTATTTAACAATTTCTTTGCCTCCATTTTCCTGAGCAGGGACCAGATCAGCCTGTCCACCAGGACCCCCTCGGGCCCAGGGGGAGGCGCACTCAGGCCTAGGATCAGTAAGGACCTAGTCAGGGAACTTCTGGAGGGACTGGACATATTTAAATCAGCTGGTCCTGACGATCTCCACCCCAGAGTGCTGAGGGAATTAGCAGAGGTCATT
>NW_005842854.1:577165-577758 GCF_000455745.1 Alligator sinensis | reverse complement strand
TTATGCTTAGGGGCAACCAACATGGGTTCATTAGAGGCAGGTCCTGTCAGACCAACCTGGTGGCGTTCTATGACCAGGTCACAAAATCCTTAGATGCAGGGGTAGCTGTGGACATAGTCTTTCTGGACTTCAGGAAGGCCTTCAACACTGTCTCTCACTCCATTCTCATTAAAAAACTAGGGGACTGTGGCGTCGATACCTACACTGTCAAGTGGGTCGCTAACTGGCACCCAGAGAGTGGTGGTGGATGGGTCATTTTTGACCTGGAGGGATGTCGGCAGTGGGGTCCCCCAGGGCTCGGTCCTTGAACCCGCACTGTTCAATATCTTCATCACTGACTTGGACGAGAGGGTAAAAAGCACCTTGTTCAAATTTGCTGATGCCACTAAGATGTGGGGGGATGTGGGCACACTAGAAGGGAGGAATAGGCTGCAACTGGACCTAGACAGGTTACAGGGGTGGGTGGATGAGAACAGGAAGGGTTTCAACACTGACAAGTGCAAGGTGCTGCACCTGGGTAGGAAGAACCAGCAGCACACCTACAGGCTGGGGAACTCCCTTCTCGTTAGTGGAGAGGCCGGAAAGGGACTTGG
>NW_005842854.1:567177-576947 GCF_000455745.1 Alligator sinensis | reverse complement strand
CAGGGCCTACGAGGAGAGGCTGGGGGACCTGAACCTGTTCAGCCTCCACAAGAGAAGGCTGAAGGGGGATCTAGTGGCCTGTTACAAACTAGTCAGAGGGGACCAGCAGGCATTGGGGGAGTCCCTGTTCCCCCGAGCACTACCAGGAGTGACTAGAAATAACGGTCACAAGCTGGCAGAGGGTAGATTCAGACTAGATATCAGGAGGCGCTACTTCATTGTCAGGGTGGCTAGGACCTGGAACCAACTTCCAAGCGAAGTGAAGCTGGCTCCTACCCTGGGGGTCTTTAAGAGGAGGTTAGACGAACACCTTGCTGGAGTCGTTTGACCCCAGTACTTTTTTCTGTCATGGCAGGGGTTCGGACTTGATGATCTGCTCAGGTCCCTTCCGACCCTACCAACTATGAAACTATGAAACAATAGCTTTAACCAAATGATGCTGAGGGAATATCTTATAGAGACCCATATGATATCTTATAGAGATCCATATGAAAGAAAAGAAAAATCTGTTGCCAATCAGCTGTTTGGGATATTATCTAATTTAAAAGCAGGATGTTGTAGACTGAAGTTAAAGAGGGAGAAGACCTGCAAGCAAGTCAGTCTGGAATGCTTTAAAAAATGGGTTGGTCTAATAAAAGATATCAGATTTACCCCAGGAACCTTGTCTGCCTATGTCCTTAGACCAACACGGCTACAACCAACACCCCTGTAAAAAAAAAAAAATGAAATATGGGTCATACTAAGTCAGGAGTATTATAAAAAAACTCACTAGGGAACATAATTACAGTGCAGAGCTTGGATGGATTTCTCAGGTTAATGTGATAAACTATAACTTGATTTTAGGTTCCCAGGTTGATATAGACTAGCCTTGATGATACTAGGGCTTTAAATATTCCTATGGCCCCGTGTTTCTATTTAGATTTATTCCTTGATTTATTTTTCACATAGAATTTTAACTTCACCTTTTTTGGTAACAATGTGCCTTTCACAAAATAAAAAAAACCTCAGTTTAAAAGAAACATTATTAAAATGTGTGTATGTATACCTTCTAATTTTGCAGGTAAGTGAAATCAGGCTTCCTCAATGTTGTTAGGTATTACCAATCACCAGTGTCAGGACCCCTCAGTATGGGTGGTCTCTGTGTGCATTGTGTTGGGATGGCATCTGGGCTGCTGTTGCTTCAGCCATTGTGCATACCATGGTGACTGTTGTTAAGAAAAAAAATAAGGACAGGCTTATTCATGTCACAGAAACTTGGCTAGGCATATTCCCTGCAAAGCACCTAACACTGCCATGCATGACCAACCAGTACATGGTATTAGCCAGGCATAATTTGCAGATGGATGTACCCCTCAAGCCTGATACAAACAGCAGAGACCCTCTTTTAGACACGGATCAGAACAATGTTACGCTTACAGCATGCACATCCTAATTCTCACCAAATAATGAAACATGTTTACCAGGTCATCCTGATCCTTGTACATTCCATCCCTATTTTGGTATCCTGTCCAGTCTTATCAATCATCCTTATCCATTAGCCTTGTAAAAAATCTACATGGCCTAATTTTCCCAGTACAGTCTAATCAATGTCCTACGTCAGCAACATCTGGTTTTGTTGCTGTTCTGTTTCCAATGAGGCTTACATTGTTTCATACTTTTTGCAGTCTTTGTGTGAGTATATGCACAGATCAATGCTTGTATTAATTCATTCTTCAGGGAGGTTGTGTGCTGAGTGCTGAGTGGACCATGTTCCTTTTTATGCTGATGCATTGCAACAATTCTCTCGTGTCCAGTAAAGGCATAGTGAGTTTTCTTCCTTTTCTCTCATCTCGCACATTGAACTTTCTAATCCAGTCTAGTTTCCTGTCTTGACTTCTTCAACTCCTGGTCATCTCATGACTCTCCAATATCAAAAGCTTTAAAAAAAATTACATCTCCACTGCTGCAGCTTTATTTCAGCTTTTTCTACTACAACCTTACACACATACATTATATCAGAACATCACATTAATCCCAGAACAGAATTTTTAGTTATCCTTGTGCCTGAAATGTTCTTCCTCTCCTGTACTGCCCACATCTTTCTCACCTATAAGTTTCACCATCTCCAGAGCATTTTCAGAATACGCTTTTCACTAGACTAAGCCACTGTTAAAAGCCAATCTACTGCAGTTCAGTCATTCAGCATCTTTGAGCACTGAGAGATGTGGGGAAAAAAAGAACAAAAATGTGCTTTACCAGAAGAAGCAGCATATTAGTTCAACCCGGCTCCACAGCATCTGTATAGATGGGGCCCTTCAGCAGTGCTTTTTTGGCATTTTTATCTAATGAAATTTAATTTTAATCAGCTATTAGATAAAAGCGCCAAAAAGCCCTGCTGAAGGGCCCCATCTATACAGCTGTTGGGTGAGCCGGGTCCAACTAACGCAATGCTTCTTCTGGGCAAGTGCTGGGCTTAGCGTGGAAGCACACAGAATTTAAAGCAAAGCACTTTTTTTTTTTTTTACACATCTGTAAGCAGTGTCTGGTTGTAGTGACTTCAACCTGATGCTTTTGAATTCACCATCCAGAAGGCTAATGAGTCTTAGGAATTAATACTCTGTCTTGCCTTGGGCTGCAGGTTTTATTTATAATTCTTCCATTCCTACCTGCATTAAAATTTCCAAGATGTTTACCAAGATTCTGATTGACATTTGTATGTGTAATGGGATTCACAAACCAGTGAAGAGTTAATCAAGGCTGTTGGTACATTTGGCTTATCAAGACTGTAGCACAGTTTCAAAACGTGTGGAAATACTCCAGATTTACTCAAGAGGACAAAGTTTGGTCCAGTATCTACAGTAATGCACAAATGCTGAAAATTAAGAACTGTCACCATCAAAATTAATGATGTTATCTTGGGAGCTCTTAGAGTTGCCTTTGTCTTATCATTTAAACTTACTGTATTTGGCTCCTGGTTGGTATAAGGCATAGCAGTAGCCAATGGAATCGCAGGAAAATGTTGTTCTATACCCTGAGTAGGATGAGTAGGACCAAGCAATTTTTTGCATTCCTCTCTGTGGTCTATTTTATATCTGATTTATGATACCAACATCTATTAAAAGGGTAAACAGCATTGCTTTTTCTTCGGGGTCAAATTCTTCCCATATTGGATGCCAACAGACTTTAATAGAAACTCTGTTTCAATCCAGGGCAAAATTTAGCCTCATAATGTGCCCTGTTCCTTTCCAGTTTTGCAGATGATGTTTTTCTTTGAGTAACAGCAACAACAATAGCGGTGAATAATAACTCTCAAGAATATGGTCAAACTCTGCAGTATTGGGCTCCAAATTTAGAAATACTGCAATATATGACAGCCTGAATTTCAATGTATGCTGAAGTTGTGAATACAAGTCCTGAGAAAATGCCTTTTCTTTTTTTTTTACTAAAGATTTTGTTGAGGACACTTTTTAAATTAGATATCCTTACTGTAAACTTTGTCAACCTGATAAATTAGCCTGTGTTGAGCTCCATGCTTCTGTTTCCAGGTTGTTTCCAGCAGCTGAGCTAGCACGTTTAAAATGTCATTGTTATTTCTAAACTACACTGAAGAATGTACGGAAGACATAATGGGCCAGATTTTATTAAATGCATACATGGACTTAGACACCAAGAGTGATTCTATCCCACCCTCCTCAAGTCCCTGAAAAACAAGTGATATAACAGTGCATGGATCCTTGCTGTTGCTTTTTGGTGACTCAGTCTTCAGATGAAAATGATGGTCTGCTACATAAAAAGAAATTATGGTATGGGTCAGTGACCTATGTCCTGATGTAACCTGCAAAGGTGGCTGATCAGCTACAGTTGCGTGCAGAGTCTCCATACCACATCCCCTCTATAGCACCCCTACCTCTCCCTCTCGCCTCCCCCTCCTACCCCCCGAATGTGGAACCTTGCTCTGTCACATCTGCACTTCTCTGCAGCAAGAGTGAGTGCATACAGCTGGCCACTAAAGCAGGGAGAAGTTTCCAGCCCACAGCTGTGGCCAGGTGTCATGTTCCAGCCTATGCTTGCAAAAAGCTGCCAACCCTTGAACTAATAGAAGGTAGGCAGACCAGAATCTGGCCAGTGAATCTACATTGCCAGTACTTTACACTGGGGACCTATTGTGTTATTTCAGTGGCAATATATGGGCCAGAAAGTCAAAGTTGTTAAAGTGACCCTGTGACTGTAAAACATTAATCATATGAATATATTTTTAGGTTTAAGGACAGAGACCTTGGCTGTCTTAACAGTCCAGAAATAGGATAAGAAAAGCATCTGAAATGGAAAGTATTAAGAAAGATGTGTATGTTAACAAGATCCTTTCTTCCCTGACCCTTAAGCTGTAGAGAGTTTTTAAAAGGTAAGCCTCATATTTGCTTGTATTTTAGATTGTATCAAAGATGCTATTAGCTTTCCTTTTGGGGGAAAAAAGTTAGTTGAGGTTGGCTGGTGGTGCTGCTGTTGTTTCTTTTGGTTATTGGAGTCTGGTCCCATTTTCTTACAGGTAAAATAAGACACAAACACACAAAAATGAGGAAAAAAGACCAAAAAATTCAGTTTCTTTTTCTGGTTCTGACTCTTACTCATAACTCGTTGCTGGAGAAAGACAATATACAGCTTTGTCTGCTATGCTAATTCCTGACAAACTTTGACCAGCATTAGACTGTTCAGACATTGCTTTTACCTTCCTCTCTAGTCATAGGCCTGCAGCAGTATTATAAAGGTTGCAGTTCAGTTGGGTAAGACGGTCTTTTTGTAACAAAAGGCAAAAAAGAAAAAAGGGAAGAAGGGTAGAAAAGGAGACGTGAAGAAGAGGTTAACATCAGGAACAGAAGCTTCAGGTTTCGGGTGGTTTTAGCCAAAGTCAGCATCAATAGTGATACCCCATGGGTCTCTCCCTTTAACTCAGTCTGAGTATCTCAGAATAAAGGCAATTAAAGCCCAGCAGTGACACAGTTGTTTATGGGACTGCAGGAAACAGTGGAGGTAGTAGCCATGGTGGTGAAGCTCACACCTTCCTTTTCACCTGTTCTCCCTGCCACTCCTTCCAAATTATCAGCCCCAAAAAAGCAGTAGGTAGCACCCTTTCATTATATTGTCCATGAGGCATAATGTCTCATTCCCAATTCTAGTCCATTGATTTCTAGTCTCTCTCAACTCTTTTTTTACTAGCCACAATCTTACCACAACCCTTATGAAGTATCAGCGGGTACATCTACACATGCAGTTAATGCGAAGAAACTCCGGTGCAGTTCAGCTCTGGCCAAAATCAACTGCTCCTGGATGAAGCATCTACATATGCCCCTGGGACAACAGCACTTTGAGCAGAGATGGAGCAGCCCCAGGCTGACAGGGAGCACAGGGTATCAGCCCCAGGCTCTGTGTGGCAGCATCAGGGATGGCTGGGGCACAAGGGTGCCGAAGTGTGGGACTAGGTAGCAGGCAGCACTAAAGTGACTAGGCCACTTTAGTACCCTCATGTCCCAGCTAGCCTGTCACTGTCCGCACATGCGTTTCAGTGCAGTTAAGTACTCCACCATAAGATAATGCTGAAGCCAACAGTACTATCTTACAGCAGAGTTAATTAGTTTACTGCATCCACTAAAAACCCCCCACTAAAGCACCCGATCTATACAGATGTTGGACGGCCTGGGTCCAGCTAACATGCTGCCTCTTATGGGTATGTGCTCGACTTGGTGCAGGAGTATGCCGAGTTTAAAGTAAAGCACTGCTTTTGGGGTTGGGGAGGTGGAGGGAGGTTTAACATCTGCAAGCAGCCTTATAGTAGATGCCCCTACACAGTGGACTCTCTGTTGCACTTCAGACTAAAAGAACTCTTTTTCTTATTGATGTTTTATGCTTCAGGCCTATAAGCCAACAGTAATGCCAGTACATTCACTCAGTTGCCAAGTGGGGGAAAACTTCAAAACTCAGTAAAATGCCCTTGGGGAAGGGAGATGTAATTGTCAAATTAAAGCTTCCACTCCCACTCTCTTTACCACAAAGAAAGTGGGAAGCGTTAACCCACTCGCCAAAACAGCTCTAAAGGAGAAGCATATAGCAAGAAGTCAGCATATGGTAACATTAGCTAAATGAAAGAGCTTCTGATATGCATTCCCACTTCTAGTTAGAAACAATTTGTGCTTTCATTTGCCTATCAAGGATCTGGGACAGTGATTATAATTATTCGTATCCTTCAACCACAATACAAATAACATTTTTCTAGCGTTAAAAAAAAATCCACAGTCCATATAAAATTAAAGCAAGTCCAGCATAAAAAAAATCTTCTGAGGGTATTGAACTCCAACAAGTAAGTTTAATGCTGATGTTAAAGCCAATACTATTCTTTGAATACAAGTACATCTGCTCTAAGAATATTATAGAATCAATCCTTTTGGGGAAAAAATCATCAATAGTGCTGCATTTCATTCTCCAGTGTAATCCTTCTTTATACACCCTCATTTGTTTTTCCCTCCTGGGTAATTTAAACTGTAACAAAGGCTGGCTCTGAAGAGTTCCAGTGGCTGTCAAAAAGTTAACTCTTCAAAAATGGAAAGTTCCATCTGTTTTTATGATACAAGACCAGGCCAAAGAAATGCATATTTTGGCAGAACCAAGAAAGATGGGACAAAGTCATCTTTGGTGTAACAGTTTACTCCAGAATGAATTTGACTCCTTATCATGTTAAATGCAGTAAGTATAGTATTTATAGTTTAGTATGATCTAATGTTATTAGTATCAACAATTGGTTTCTCAACATTTCATATAGTGGACTTGTTTTTAATAAGTAGGGCACCTCAGAATACCCATTGAAACTGAACCCAGAACTTATTTTATTTTGTAGGTCAACTTAATTTCTATGCTATTCCAAGATATATACCCAAACCAAAACCCTGCACATCACTGCACTTCATCTTTGAAAAATGCTGACCTAGATTTGCATTCAAACTTCATAGCAGCTCATATCTCCAGAGAGGTCAATAGTCCATTCCTGAATATTGTTCACTAATGCAGGCACATAAATACACTGGTGGCAATCAGATGCTACAGTGAGGCATGTGGTGGAAATGCAGAGGCAAGAACATTATTTCCTTAAAGGAGGTTTGGATCTGGAATGCAAACTCATACTCTTTAGCTCAGGAACACTGACATTTGCATTGGATTTTCATTCATTTTAAGTCTCTCATTTGAATTAGAAACAATAAAAATGAGATAAAAGACCAAGCTTAGTGGAGATGTTAGCAGTGACACATCAAACAATTTGCAAGACTCTTACTACCCAGGGTTAATCATACATATAAAATATTATTTCCTGGCACTTTTGGAAAGCTTTCTAAGTGATGATGATTCCAACAATATGAAGGGTTTCAATTTTGTAACGTTTATATTGGCCTACATGCTTGAATTTTACTTATCACACCCTATGGGACACATTTGCTCAAAGCTTTGAGAGCAGCTTAGAGCTGAAACCTTTTCTTCCTCTCTGTGAAAATGGAAACAAAGATTAATACATAATTAAATAATAAAGTAAATATCCATGCTGTTTATATTAAATGCGTATATTCTAAGTTTTCATTTGTACTTCATTTCATGTGCATTTTGTTTGGAACTCTCTGATTACATGATGAGGTACCCAAAGGTGTTAATTCTGAGCACTAAAGTTTATGCTGGAACAAATCAGTGTATCTGCTGCCTTAGAAAATCCAAGTGGAACATATACTTACTAGGGTCTGCCACTGAACTAGGGGCAAGGGAGTATTATTAAGGCACCCTCGGATTAAAAATGTAAATAATTAAGGATTAAAGGAGTGTAGGTGCCAAGATACTTCACACACATTGATTCAGGAATCACACCCAGTGTAACTTTGGTGCAGCAGGGAGTACATAATGATATCCATAGAATCATAGAAAATTAGGGTTGAAAGGGACCTCAGGAGGTTACCTAGTACAACCCCCCTGCTCAAAGCAGGACTATCCCCAACTAGATCATCCTGCCCAAGACTTTATCTAGCTGAGTCTTAAAAACCTCCAAGGATGGAGATTCTACCACCTTTCTGGGTAACTTGTTCCAGTGTTTTACTACCCTCTTAGTGAGAAAATTCTTCCTAATATCTAACCTAAACTTGCCTTGCTGCAATTGAGACCGTTTTTCTTGTTCTGTCATCTGTCACCACTGAGAACAATCTAGCTCCATCCTCTTTTGAACTACCCTTCAGGTATTCGAAGGCACTATTGAGTCCTACTCTCAGTCTTCACTTCTCTAGGCTAAATAAACCCAGACCCCCCAGCCTCTCCTCATATGTCATGTGCCTCGGCCCCCCTCACCATTTTTGATGTCCTCCACTGGACTCTCCAATTTGTCCACATCCTTTCTGTAATAGGGGCCCAAAACTGGACACAGTACTCCAGATGTCACCTCACCAGTGCTGAATAGAGTGGAATAATTACTTCCCTTGACCTATGGGCAATGCACCTACCAATGTAGCCCATATGCTGTTAGCCTTCTTGGCAACAGGAGCACACTGCTGAAAACAGCTGGTCTCAGGTAACCAGAATTTTTAGATACCCAGCACCCCCCATTCCCCACTCATGCCAGATAGTAGAGCTTTTGCTGTAGCAAATTTCTTTGTGATTAGTTACTGCACAGTAGCACTCAGGTAGACAGATGCCTGAGCAGAAGCAAGTCTGCTTCTGGTCAGCTGGCCATCAGGGAGTGGGAGATTCCTCCCTGACCCCAGGAGCTGCCTGCTACTAGGGTGGGCTCTGCCACCAGAACCCAGGTGCAGACAATATCCCCCTGCCCCAGCAGCAGGGAGCTCCAAAACCCCCACTGCAAGATCGCAATTGGGGAGTGAGGGGCTGGGGGATCCTTATCTCCCAGTGTGAGCTCTGTGACAATGGGGCTGGTGCTAAGAGATCCTACTCTCCCAGCACGAGCTCTGCGGTTATGGGGGCAGTGCTGGGAGATAAGGATCTTCTAGTGCGGGCCCTGCCATTGTAGAGCTGCTATTGGGAGCTCCCTGCTAGTGGGACAGAAGGATATAGGCCAGGCCTGGGCTCTGGTAGCTGGGGCCAGGAGTTCCCTGCTGCCAGGGCAGGGGGACATTGTCTCCACCACAGCAGCAGGCACCCCCCTGGGGGCAGTGGGCAGTGTCCCACCCCCAGCCCCAGCGGGGAGACAGATGTCTCCCGGCTGGGGTGCTCCCTGCCAGACCCTAGGCTAGCACCCAGGGGGAGCCTAGAGCTCCCCCTGCTGGCAGCAGGGGCCCATTGCAGGGCCCCAGGAAGCAGGAACAGTTAGCAGCAAATCTTCACCCAGTTCCCTACATGTGTAGACACCTGCCCAGGAGAGTTTACTCACGAGTAGTTAACTTGCAGGTAAAGTGCTCCCAGATCTAATGCAGGGGTTTGGGTTGTAGCCATGTTGGTCTAAGGACATAGGCAGACAAGGTTCCTTGGGTGAATTTGATATCTTTTATTAGACCAACCCAAATGGTTGCAGAATAGTTATTAAGCAAGCTTTCGGGTTCAAAAACCCTTCATCAGGCTAAGGAAGTTCCAGCAGTTGGTGTGTGCTCTTCCTGGATGGAATGACAAGTAAAGAAGCCAGGGGCTGGGCTGGGGAGTCAGTTGCCAGGCAGATTATAATGTATCAAAAATCCAATGTCTATGTTTAGTCCATGATCTCTAGTATCCAGGAGGTTGATGAAATGGAGCTCATAGGCTCGTCTCTGGGAAGTGTTGTGTAA
>NW_005842854.1:557669-567018 GCF_000455745.1 Alligator sinensis | reverse complement strand
TGGCACAGTCTGGATCCTTTTGGTGTGTTCTGGGCTTGAGGAAGTTTGCTTCTGGTGATGACGTTGGCGAGGTTCGGTGCTTGTTTGAAGGCTAGGATGGGTGGCTCTGGTAAGATCTTTTTAAGAATAGGGTCTCTTTCTAATATGGGTCGCAATTTTTTGAGGATTTTCCGTACAGGTTCAAGGGAGGGGTGATAGGTCATAACCAGCGGTGTGCAATTTGTGGGTGTTTTTCTTCTGTACTGCAGCAGTTCTTCACGTGGTATCCAGCTGGCTCTTTCAAACGTGCGATCTATCTCTCTGGAGGAGTGTCCTTGTTGGGTGAAAGCCTTTTAAGATTGGTGAGGTGGCAATCCCGGGTGTTCTCTTCAGTACAAATGCGGTGGTATCTGAGGGCTTGGCTGTATATTACAGCTTTTTTGGTGTGTTTAGGGTGATTGCTGGTTCTGTGCAGATATGTATGTTGGTGTGTGTGTTTCTTGTATACTGTGGTCTGTATTTTACCCTTCTGGATACTGATCATTGTGTCTAAAAAGGAGATGTTGGTGCTGGAGTATTCTAAAGAAAGTCGGATGGAGGGATGGTGATTATTGAATTTCTGATGCAACTCAATCAGAGATTGCAGGTTTTCAGTCCAAATGATGAAGATGTCATCGATGTATCTTAAGTATAGCAAGGGTTTGATGGTGCAGTTCTTGAGGAAGTCTAATCAGATCTAATGCACATGTAGACACACCCCTAGTGTCATAGGGAGAGTAGAATGGCTTCTTTGTCATTCCCTCTCTTCCTGCTGTTTGTAAAGAGGACACCAGGGAGCATTTGGGTCTTCTCTGAACACCACTGATGCCTGGATGCCCTATCAGCCAGTTAAGGTAACTTGCAACTGGAATAAACTGCAATAGCTTTCTGAGAGCCTTAGGCCATGTTGGGGAATTGCCCCACCAGGCAACAAATTCAGGATCAGAAGAGAGCAAATATCACCTCTTCATCCTATCTCCTGGGGAAATCAGGGACTACCCAGTCATAGTTCAGGATCTTGCCACTAGTTTTATAAGTCTGGAGAAAAATGGCATAGAGAATAATGCTTCATGAAGTATATTCATTTATGGGCTGTTCCTACCTTTTTAAACTGTAGCCCAGCAATTTACTTCAGAAAATGTGGTATAAACCAGCCTGCATTGATGACTCCAACAGCAGACAATCCACTGGTGTCAATTCACAGTATCCTTCTGGAGGCCAGTTTTTTTTGACAGAACATGTTCTCTGTATATCCCAGTATAACAAAAGCACTTCCCAAGCATGAAGCAATGAGGGCCATTGAATTGTCTCATGATGTTTCTTTAGAGCTATAAGAACATCATCCCTACATATGCTGTGCATTCTTGAATTGTAATATCACAATACTTACGGTTTGACTTTTTGACCAACTGGCTGTTTTGCAGATTTTCCCCAGCATCTGCAGACACTAAGCTGTAGAGATGGGCTGGACAAAGTATTCTCACGGAACTTTGCCTTTCAGGAAAGGAAGAGAGATTGCACAGTTAAGACCATGAATTTGGATTCAAAATCCAGTGCATGTTAAATTCCTGTTGTCAGCCAGGTGAGGAATCAGCAGCATCCTGTATTGTGCAGGAGGCCCATGTTCTGCCAGATGTCAAGAGAACCGTCTACAGGGGGTGGGAGTTGACATCTATTTATTGTTTAATGCTATCAGTCTATCACAGAAGCTAATGTCTAAGTAAGCAAAGAAATCTATACTCATCTGCCTAGGGAATCATACATAACCCCCACCCCGCCTAGTTTGACTGAGGCAAAGCAGTCATATATACTACCAGTACACAAAGTTGTACTTAAGAAATTTAAAGTTTTAATTTAAAATAATACTAATAATCTTTCTGCTGCTTTGGAAAATGCTGTCCTTTAAATATCTTGTTCTGTTAGTCTCATTGTATGAGCTTAGGAATAGCCGTAGGCCCCGGTAGATTCCTACATAGTCCTAGTAGTTCTGCTTCAAAAATATTTGAAGTCACAGATTAGCTTCTGTAAGGAGCATAAATCCCTACAAACTGTAAACATAGTGGAGAAGAAGAAGAAAAGGGTGTTATCATCTTTAAAGGAGGGCATCTAAGCCACTTTTCTGCTATAATCAGTGAAAGGATAGCCAGTAACCAAGCAATGGCCACTCACACCACAGAATGAGAGTGGAGATGGATGTAGACTGGAAATGCATTGGATACAGTGGAGATATCAAGGTACAGGCAACATATACTAGGATGGGCTAAAAGCAAACCAAATGGTCCTTGGTTGTAAATACTTTATATAAGTCTTCTTAAATAAGCCAGAGAATGTTTTAAGAATACTTCCAAAGCAGTAAAAACAACATACAATCTTTAGAATACTTTTATGTAAAAGTGTGTCAGTTTTTAAGTTGAATATATTGTATAGTATTATGCTATGCATCAAGTTTAGAGTACACATTTTAAACTTTAATTTGACAAATATATGATTTTCAAAGTTAAGACCCTCTAAAGAACTAGTAATACAGCTCAGTCAAGATGGGCAATAACATGGAACAGGTGAACACTATAATTTCCAAACTCCATATCAACAACAGCTACATCAGTGAATTCTTGCATAGAAAAAAGATATCATCACCACCAACATCATCTTAGCCTCTTCTGGTCAGAAGCCATATTTTTGTTAGGTGTAAGTGCACTGCTTAGCATAAGTAATAATATAGACTTTCTAATATAAGACACTCCCCTTGGAAGTACCCTATTACGTAGTACATTTTCCTTCTATACTGATAAAAGGATAATGATCACATCCACTGATATTAAGCATGCAAAGATCAATTATTTAAGGAGTAATGCAAAGGGCAAACAAGGATTATGCTTGGTGAGGACATAGTCCATGCATGGTCATTGCAATCTCATATCATCCATGTATGATCTTTTAACTTTTTGATGTTGTAATTGATATCAATCACTTTTTTTAAGAGAGAAAATGGGTTTCTGCCTCCACCCAATGTAGCTTTGCCCCATTCAAAAAACGCGTGTCAATAGAATGATGGTAAGCATAAAAAAAATTGTGTCTTGGATTACTTGTTTCTATTTCATACATCACTTTTTCTTAAGATTTTCTGCATCAACCAACCCAAGAGTAATCAAGGGCAATCACAAGAAATTGCAGTTAACCAGGCACTCTGCATCTTGGCCTGTATATGACAGCTGTGAAAGAAATGCAGGTGCAAAGTTATAGGCATCTGCAGCTTACCTTGGAGGCAGATAAAGTAGAAGCATAGCCAAGAAAAAATGACAATACTTTCTCACATTGTAAAGCTGAGTTCTTTCTGATTTTTTTTAAAACAGCTGCATTATCCCAAATGCAGGCAGTATTTTCCTCCCCAAGAACCAAATGAGAATGGTGACTGAAGCAAGAGGTTTCTCCTGGGTTGGAGGGAAAAAATAGATATCTGTCCTTCATTACACTTGTATACATCTGCTAGACTCATACTTCTTATCTGGAATTTTGTACTTCTATGTATTGATACACTATTGATTACATAGTAAAAAACAAAAGTCTATTTGGGATGTGTGAGTTGGTGGCGGTATTAGAGGATTTATTGGGAGAGCTAGTATAGGGTTTTTTTGTTTCTTTTTCTCTAAGTTATTATTGAAAAATGTAGTCCTAAGGAGTGATGCATAATGAGGAGAGATGCATTAATTTAATGACCCCAAGAGCCCTTGTAACTTAGACATGCACCTCTGAATCCCCTTGTTTCCCTCAAATTCTTTGCTATAAAAGGTAAAAGAAAATGCTTCTGGTCAGAGCTGGACTGGAAATAGTTGCCTAGCTGGTGACTATCTGCGAGACCCTGGAACCTTTCACAGCCATGAATCAAGGAGAAAAAGTCAACATTTCAAAAACTTTCCTGAATTGACAGGCCAAAAAATTATGGTTCCTGTAAATCAAAGTACTTTGCTTCAATTTTGACTACATTTTCCTTACATGTTGCTCTATAATTAGAATAAAGTTCAAAACAAATGTGGCCTGTGTCCACAATTTGGAATTTTTTCCTCAAAATGTTTTGAGTCTAGAAATTAATGGAAACCAGCTCTTTCCCACAACTAATTTTATTTTCCATCAATCAGCATTTTTCAATAGGAAAACTGTTCGCTGAAAAAATCCTAAATGGCCCTTCTGCCCATCTATATTAGGAGTGGTTACATCATGCCATCATACTCTAGCTTAGCGAGCAAGGGCTGTTTTTGTCCAAGTTTTTATCCATTCACCACCAGACATTCGCTTTCTTGCCTGGCACAGCAAGTGGCATCACCCACTTCCTCCTACACACTCACATGGGGCTATAGAAAGAATTCTTACCCCTCTCTCCATAACTGCACACACTGTGATCATAAGGTTAAAAGCAGGAACAAGAAAAAGGAACAAAACCCAGTAATCATCAAGCAAATGGAAACTGAATAAAGGAAACAAAGCTAAGCAGCATGTGGACCTATATTTTCATAGACTCCTGAAACTGCTAACTGAAATTTTAGTTAGAATTATCAAAATAAAAAATACCTTAATAACTCACGGTGTTTATATATGTGATTCAGGAGCAGAGAGGGAGGGGTTTAATTAGAGCTGTTCAACTATGTTTAGTTAAAGTGCCCTCAACACCATTTTTCAGCCTGGGGACACTGATGCATGTGATGCCGAGTCTGCTGGAGCGCCGTAATTACCATGCTCCAACAGGCTTGATTAATCATTAATCGAGTCTTCTCCAACACACTGTAATTACAGTGCGTTGGAGCAGCCTTGATGCACATGTATAGGCACCCTCAGGTGGTTTTGCACAATACATTTGCAAGGACATTTTTCTTGTCTGGTTTTATAATACCCTTATTTTTGATGATGGGGCTTCCAACATTTCCCTTAGGAAAGTCAAAAGCCATGGGCTGGATAAAAACATTGCAGTTTGAACTGGTCTGAAATTTTCTGAACAAGTTTTTTTTTGGTGGAAAATGCTGATTCCATGTAATCAAACATTCTGTGAGAACATGTTGGTTTTGTTAAATATTCTGGCAGAAACCAGCTGCCTGGTTTCCTGCCAGCTCACCAGGCTTGCCAGCAGCCCACCTTGTAAGCTACCACAGAACCAGAAGCTTAGAGCCCTAGAACTGCTGGAAGCCCCTATCTTGAGCCAGGGATCTCAGCCTCCAGGCTCCACCGCACAGGGTCAGGAAGCTAAACTTCACGGTTCTTGGCTACCACATCTCTGGTAGGGCTTTAAGATCTCCAGACACCTTTTGGATCCTTGTTGATTTTGTTTTGAAAGGTTGAAACAAAATATGTTTCCTCAAGGAATTTCAAGGGTTCATTCCAATGTAGAAGGCTTTTATTTTTACTTCACTCTTTGCTATAGTATAGGCATTCTGAATTCTGAGTATCTGTTTTGCAAGAGGCCGATAGCCCTGGTTACTGGGTCATAGATAAAGTAGTAATAATAAAAAGTTCATCATTGGTTTGGGGTGAAGGGATATACATGATTTTACAAAGTTCAGAAGTATTTAAATATTTTATAAGCAAAGGAAAAGTTAAGTAGCCAAATAGCAGTAAACTTGCTGATGATTCCAAATTATGTGTAAAAAACAGAGAGAAGGGTAAAAATACAAAAGGCTATAGAGAGTTAAAAGTCTAACTGGATGAGATTCTTTGTGAATACACAGTGTGGAGAAGAACAATGGCACATGGTGTACTATAAGCCCCTGAGGAAAGCAACAAAATGTAAGAAGAATTAGTCAGTGTAGTCCAAGGAAGAAACCTCAGTGAGATCATTTTAGTCAAAAGAGTGGGAATGCATTAATAACAGCTTAAAATCAGAAAAATGTCTTGGCCCAATTTTAAAAAAACATTTTTTAACCATTTTTAATATCCTTAAAGAGAGAACTCCACTGGTGGTATGAAAAAGGCTTGAATAAAATAATGAGAGATGGAAACTCCCTTTCAAAGACGTAGGAGTTCAGAGTCAGATTCACCAGGAGATTCTATGGAGATGGAAAATTGTGCATGACCCTGGTTCTTTTCAAATAGTCTCACTCCTTAACACTGAACATCAAATGTTCACTTGCATAAAAAAACTCAAACTGGATTCATTACTGGATTAAATAACCCTTGGATAATCCAAAATATTTTGAATTGTATGTATTCAGCTAAATCAGAAGAGGAGCCTGGAACTATTATCACTACACATCAGGTGCTGAGTAGGCCATTTGCTCCTATAACCACATTCTCAGCTGTGGTAGTTATGTGATAGTTAGGCATAGTCTTCATTATTCATGTCATATTTTAAAAACTTCTGAGGTTTTCCTTTTGTAAGTTTTTAAGATACTCATAGTAGAAAGCCTAGAAAACACATCATTCATTGCCATGAAGAACTGTAAACAAACCAACTTTCCAGCCTACAAAATCTTCAGTGAGCCATGTCAACTGCAGAGATAAAAGTTACAGAATAGCATGAATAATGTGCCTGTGGACCCCTCTCTTAAAGGCTATTGCAGATGAAACTAAAGTAAGTGACTGCAACACTTAGTAACTATTAAATATATAATCAAACCTAGTGTTGCAGGCTAATGTATTGCCAGTCAGACAAAACAAATTACCTTAAATCTAAAGGAGTAAGGAAGTCAGAGTCAAGAAATCACTCTGTTGAAAAGAAGGCCTGTGAATTAATCACATAAACACACTAAAACATTAATAGTTTTGAACACCAAAGGCAAAAGAACATTTGTTCAGCAAGGGTCAGTCTTCCAACTTGGGGAGGGAGGGGGATATTAAAGAACACATGTTGGAAAATTTGCCTCAGAATTTGTGTTATTTCACCCTTGGGTATCATTTACAGTGTAAAGTAATTAGTCTGGTGGCCAGTGAACATCATGGTGTTGAAACCCTTCAGGAAAGAGTCAGAGTTTCTTAAAGTAACAATATCCCAGCTCTGGCCCTAGTCCTTATGAATAAGTATTTACACTTTAAAAAAATGCCGTAAGCTAGAATTGGAACAAGCCAGGTCCTGATATTAGTAAATAAATTCACAGCCCTTGTGCCCCCCCGCCCCTACTCCCCCCAGCAAAGGTAGCAATAACCCTGCCCCTACAAGAAATCTAATATGGAAAGCAGGACACATTAATAGTGACACTGTTACAATGGGTGGGAGGGCATGTTCATGAAAGTGGGAGCATGCTGGCAAGACTCTTCGGGCTCATCTGCCTGCCTCTGTACTGTGCCTAGGAGCAGCACTATAAAGTAGGGCTGTGCAAAGCTTTGGTCGCTGATTCGATTCGGTGGAGATTTGGCCTGATTCAGGGGCTGAATCTCTGAATCCTAATTGAATCAGGAGGCCCTTTAATCTCTCTGAATCGAATCAGAACCCTCCAAATCGATTCAGAGAGATCAGGCGATTCAGCCATAGACACAGCTTTATATGTTTTTTCTACATACCTCAAGGTACCAGACACAGCTTGTGAACGCTGAGATGGTGGGGCAGATGGAGCACCCCACAGGAGAGCAGGGGTGTCCCCAGCACACTCAGGGGCAGACCCAGAAGTGGACCAGGAGCACTTTTGGTCCATTTCCAGGTCTGACACAGAGCACGCAGGGAACCTGCCCCCCCTCCGACTTGGTGACTGGTGCTTCCTAGGTCTGGGGGGGCACCTGGGGTCCCCCCATGGCCGACCATTGAGCTGGGAGGGCCAGGGGGATCCCCTGCAAGCTCAGTGGCAGAACCAGAAGTGGACCAGAAGTACTTCCGGTCCAATTCCAGGTCCACTGCCAAGCATGCAGGGCCCCCCTCCCCACCCCCTGCACTTCTGTGGGATGCTTAATGTGCCCCACCATCTCAGCATTCACAAGCCGCATCTGGTACCTCGAGTTATGTAGAAAAAACATTTAAAGCTGTGTCTATGGCCGAATCGCTGATTCTCTGAATCAGCATCGAATCTTCAGATTCGGATTCAGCCAAATCAAATTGGGACAGTGATCTGAATCAACGAATTGAATCACTGTCCCCCTAATTGGGCCAAATCCGAATCGAATATGGCCCACTTTGCACACCCCTACTATAAAGCACGCTGCACCCACTCACTTTTACACTATGCACACCAACTTGCAGAATAAAGGCAGACTACCCACTTAAGAGTATGCACCAATAAGTATGGCCAAGCTACAAGCAGCACCAGATATGTGCTCTGCCCATGCAAGGGTCACTTTTCTACATTGTTTTGGGGAGCTGGCATGTAGAGAACACAAATGAGAAGACAGGGCATGTACCATGACACTGTTCCCAAACGTGGCACAGGAGCAAAGGAGACATACCCTATAAAATACGAACATCCCAGCAACAACATTCTTTGAGACCAGCTTTGATCTTGTAGGGGACTTCTGTAAATGTATGCCCACCAGAGGTTTCCAAAACAAAAGTGGAAAGAAAGTGACAAAGAAAATGTTCAGTCACAAACCTTGGTCTGACCACGTTTGTACTCTTTACATCTCGAACCATCAGTGTGAAGTTAAGGCTGATATAAAATAGGGGAGGAGATGGCTCCCTTCATTTAAACTATATAAGGCACATGATCATTGTCCTTCTGGATTTTACTGCCTCTCCAGTACTTTACCAACTTGGTCCCAGATAAAGATAACACAGAGGTCCACTTACATAGAAGCATAATATGAAAAACAACTATTAAATCTTGTTTTCTGTTAATGAGAGATGCCATCTATTGTATGCAAAAGGAGATCAAAACTTGTCTGGCACCATAACCAAAAATAATAAAAAGAATATTTTCCTCTTATAACACAATAAGTAACTAAATTGTAACTAAAGGTTTTCACTTTACTTATGGTAATTCATAGTTTCGTAGTAGCTAGGGTAAGGAGGGACCTGAACAGATCATCTAGCCTGACCCCCTGCCACAGGCAGGAATGAATGCTGGGTTCACAAGACCCCAGACAGGTGATCGTCCAACCTCGTCTTGAATTTGCCCAAGGTATGAGCAAGTACCACTTCCCTGGGAAGTTGGTTCCAGATTTTGCCCACCCTAACTGTAAAATATTGCCTCCTGATCTCTAACCTAAACCTATTCTCCATCAGCTTATTACCATTGTTCCTCATCACCCCAGGTAGTGCTGGGGAGAAAAGGGCTCTACCTATTTGCTGTTGATCTCCCCTGATGAGTTTGTAGGCAGCCACCAGCTCCACCCTCAGCCTCCTCTTGCTGAGGCTGAACAGGTTCAGGTCCCTCAGTCTCTCCTCGTAGGGCCTGTCCTGCTGCCCTCTCACCAAGCAGGTGGC
>NW_005842854.1:535349-557128 GCF_000455745.1 Alligator sinensis | reverse complement strand
ACGTCCACAGTGACACCATCATCCAAGGATTTAGTCACTTGGTCATAAAAAGGCAATCAGGTTGGTCTGGCAGGACCTGCCTTTGATGAACCCATGCTGATTGCCCCTAAGCATGATCTCCACTGCATGGCCCCCCACAGATGTGCTCCTTGATGATTCTCTCCAAGATCTTCCAGAGCACTGAGGTGATGCTTACAGGCCTATAGTTACTTGGGTCCTCCTTCCTGCCCTTCTTGAAAATTGGGACCACATTAGCCAGTTTCCAATCCCCCGGCACCTGGCCAGATGACCATGAATGCTCATACCGCCGGGCCAAGGGCTCCATGATGACCCCTGCCAGCTCCCTCAACACCCTTGGGTGGAGGGCATCTGGACTTGCAGATTTAAAAATGTCTAGCCCTTCCAGAAGATTCCTAACTACATCTGCACTGACTGAAGGCTTGATAGAGCTATCCCCAGGATTGTCCCTACCTCTGGTAGGTGGGATATCCTGAATTCTATGAAAGGTAAATGTTAATACATGTTAAAGCTTTGTAAATATACAAATTACACATTAAAAAGTTATATTCCTCAAAGTAACGTTGGCTACATTGTACAAAATCACCTGGCCCAGGGAAGCTGCTTTGTGACACTGCAATGGTACCAAAACTATCCCCTTTTGTAGGTGAATTCTCAGAGAGGCATAGATCTGGTGTAGCCACCCTTATGCCAGCCCCTTATCAGCAATCATTATAGGGTGACCTACAGAGAATATCTATTTAGGAAAGAAACAGTCAGCATCTTGAAAAGCCTCTTGAGAGCTGACTGAAATTTAAAACAGCACCAGGGCTGTTCTACCTTTCCTGGGCTAAACTGGTGCCCAGCAGCTCTGTGATCTATGTGATGTATGTAACAAAAGTGCCCATACAGTTCTATAGAGGTCATTATTTATTGCATAAGGTACAGAGTGCTGTATGCAGTAGCTAATCAATGCAAAACAAATAAAGGGTTTTTTTCCAAGGACAAGTGGTGACAAGAACATATAATGGCCAGAATGCTTTGTCAAACTGGCAAGAGATCAACAGGTAACAAAAAGGATTTTCTCCTCTATATTATAGGGAAGTGTCAGTTCCCCTGGGGTTAAGTTTGTAAACATTTTAGTGTTTAAGGAGTGAATGTAAGTGCTCTAAAATCCCCAAACTCACTTAGATTGCCTTCACATTTGGTGTTTGTCAGGGAGGTATAAAGTAAGATGAGTGCTCTAAATTGGGTCTGGTTTAAGCTAGAAGTTCCCAGGATAAATATTTTGGCGAGAGGAAAACTGTATTTCCTAAGGTGGACAGGCTTTTTTATTACTATTTTTCCTGGCCAGAGCTGAAGATTACACCATAGGTCTGATGGAGAGCATTTGGGGAACAATCTCACAATAATTACCCAAGTAGGGAATGGCACTTAACAGGGGTGGATGCAGTGTGGTGCAAAGGCAGAGTCACACTCGCTTTTGGCTCTGCACTGCATGCACAGTGATCTCTCAGAGCTCACTTGCATGTTAGCACAGGTCCTGATGGGAGCTCCACACATGCTGTAAGCTCTGAGATCATCACTGGTCAATGTTGGCTCTGCCTCCAGCCCCTACTTCCCTCTCTTCTCTCCTCCTTACCCTCCCCCAACCTTCCCCCCTGAATTCAGCAACAAGGGAAAGAAAAGGAGAACTGGGACCAGCAATATGCAGCTCCTGGTTTCCCACAGCTCCTGCAGCTCAACAATGTTTTTGTTCATCCAGCAGGCTCTGGAGCTGCTTGAAATCAGGGACTCCAGGCAGAGTGTACATTGATGATCATATAGAGAGCCCCTAGCAGGAGCTACTGAGACCTCACTGGCATCCAGGCTCACAGCAAGAGGCTGTAACCACATCCCCTTCAGCTGTATGCAACACGTGCAATGAGCAGTCTTCACATGTTTTCTATCCCCAAAGTGGGTGTGGACACACCCCCATAACTGCAATCCTGGCTCCATGTACAGCACTTAGCAACCCCTTGGGGACACTAAAGTGAGAACAATACTGAAAAATGTCTGGCTTTCTGGATACATATACTGTATGTTAAATGCTTATGAGCCTGATGGATTAAACTCCATGTGCATTAGGCCTGTGCGAAGCAGCTAGCATTCGCTACGGATTCGGCCGATTTGGGAGACAGTGATTCGATTCAGTGATTCAAATCACTGCCCCAAATCAATTCGGCCAAATCTGATTTAGAGATTTGGCCGCCGATGAATTGGCTGAATCTCCAAATCAAACAGGCCCCATCCCCTGCCCACTCTCCCAGCCCTGTCAATGGCTGCCCCACCCAGCTCTTTAAAAAAGCAAAAAAACCCAAAAACCCAGCACTCACCAGCTTCTGCCAGGCAAGGGTCTGATCCCCGCTGCCCCCCACTTCCCCATGCTGCATGGGGGGGCTCTGCCACCAGCCCCAGAAGCCCTGATGACTGCTGCAGCAGCCAGTGAGTGCGGTGCGTTTTTTTTTGTTTTTTTTTTTGTTTTTTTTTTTTTCAATGCCAGGATGCTGGGCCCAAGTGGGGTAGCCATTGATGGGGCTGGGAGAGTGGAGAGGGGATAGGGGCTAATGGCGGAGCCCCCCACACAGTACAGGGCAGTGGGGAGCAGTGGAGATCACCCACTGCCAGGCAGGAGCCAGTGAATGCGGGTCTATTTTTCTTTTTTTAAAGAGCCGGGATGGTGGAACTTGATGGGGCTGGGAGAGTAGGCAAGGGATGGGACCTGGTGGAGGTCCCCGCATTGTTCCCTCCCCCCTCATCCAGCCCCCCCCGTCCCCTACTTACCGACACAGAATCCAGGTCCAGCTCCCTGTAGCAGCAAGCAGGGACTTCCCAAATCTCCGAAGCTCTTCGAATTGATTCAGACCTTTTTATTGGTCTCCCAATTTGATTCGCATTTGGAGATTCAGGTACCAAATCAGGCCAAATCTCCTCTGAGTCAAATCAGCACCTGAAGCTTTGCATAGCCCTAATGTGCATAAGTAAAGGTTTCTAGCCAGGTTCAGTGCCTGAAAGGGACATTTAGCCTAACCTATGCTTAGTCAGTGCTAGCCAAATCCTTTGGCTGAAATGGAAAGGTGCATTCCATGAAGAAGAAATGTAATCTTAGTATAGCAGAAATACAGAATGTGTCTGAGGTGTTTTCAAAGAGAATAAAATTACAGAGGTGCAATAACTAGTAGGGTTTTCACTCTAAGAAAACACTGTTGGAAAGTGGGTGAGAGGGTGGGAGGTTGGAGGGGGAAGGGTAATAGGAAGGGGAGGTGACACTGAGCAACCTAGGGGGTGTCAAAAGCAGAAAAAGGGGGCCAGGAGTCTTCCCCATTCCAGGGATTTCCCTGGGAGTTTTACCTGCTCCTGTGGCATGGTCTGCCCACCCTAGTTATTGCTGCTATAGCAGCAACATAGAGGCCTGTAACAGGGGGCCTTCTCGGGGCCGATTTCCGTGTAGCCCGCCCACCTGTTTCTGGGCTAACCGCCTGCCTTCTCGCCCACCACGCCTTGTTGGTAATTGATTAATTGTTGTTAATAAAGCAGGAGGCTGCCCATTTCTTGCCCCGATGCCAGGGGGTACTATCTGCGGCTCCATTCCTCCCCTACACCGCAGCCCAAGCCTCACAGGTGACATCCAGATGTTCTTACAATCACTGACCCCACGCTGGGCCCCATAATCCTAGTGTTGAACCCTTCTATGATCCCTCCATTCCGGCAGCCTAATCCACCTTCATCCTGGGCAGCATAGCTCCCTGAACTGCTTCCTCTTCCAGGTGTGGTCCCCCAGGACTTTTGGCTCACTAGCCCTGGCCCACCTCCAGGCCAGTCAGAACCCCAGGCCCTCAGCTCTTGGGCGTTCCCCATGGTGGGCCACCGGCCCTTTGATCCTTCCGGTCCTGGCTCCAGCATTGACCAGTCAGGGGAAGTCCAGACAGGCATGAGTCTATGGCCTCACCCTCTTTCTCTGGGGGTCCACCCTCCAGAGCGTACAAAGGGGTAACCCACCCGGTTGTGGGGGCGAGGGGTTATGGCGCCCCGATCCACCTTCCACCGGGGTGGTAACTGGTCTGGCATTTCCTGGGGGCTCCCGCGACACTGAGAGCCCCATCAGGCCACCCACTCCTGGCAGGGTGCAGTTTTAGGTCATACCCAGGATCAGGAGCCTCCTGCCCATCCCCTACAGCTCCTCCCTTACCTTCAGATGACACCAGCAGCCCTACAGCCGGGCGATGTTGTTGCCTGGTCTCCAGCAGCAAAATTGCCCTGTTTATATGGGCAGCCCTAGGTTCAAAATGGCTGCCCTCATCAGGCACCTACAAGCTGTCAGCTCCAGGCCCTTTAAAGTGGCAGGCACAAACAGTGCCCTGAAACAAGTCCATGCACCCAACTGCTGCTGGAACAGCAGTGGTGTGGAGCTGTTTATGCTGCCACAGAGTGGACTCCCAGTGGGGAGGGGAAGGGGTGCCATTCTGGTGTCCCTGCTACCTTGACATTCAGGGATGGTGCCCTGCTCACATCCTCTCCATCAAGTTAGGCTACTGCTTAGGTGAATATTTCCTAGGAGGAAGGGAAATTAGGGGATGGATGATTACATAACATGGAACAGGAATTTGAGAATCTGACAAGGGAAGGGGAAAGAATAATAGATGGGAGGGGTTGAGATTCTCAGGTCAGGGGAATGAGGGGAGGGACACTTAGACGACTGACATGGGCATTAGGAGTAAGGGACCTGTTACCAGAGGCAAGCAATTATTTCAGGCGGAGGGCTGCTTACTGAGTTTTGGCAAGCCATCGAGGGCCGCATGACAGGCAGCCAGGGGCAGATAACTATTAATTTTCTAAGGTTTTTAGGGGCCCTGTGAGCCGGATAGAATCACCTGGTGGGCCGCATTTGGCCCGTGGGCTGCATTTTGCCCACCCCTGTGTTAGCCCCACATTCTTCTCCCACATATGTGCTCGAACCATGGAGGGTCTGTTTCTCTAGGGTGGTATCTAGTCCCTTCAACTTCCTCCTTGGCTATATATGCATGCTGGAACAGCAAAAGAGGAGTAGTCCTCTAGAATGGATCTTCCTGCCTCACCTCATGTGGGAGCACCGCCAGGGAAGTCTAAACCACTCACTCTGTCCCCTAGGGTGAGCTGGCATCTGGGGATGCCCTGCCCATCTGGGTGGAGACCTGAGAACAAGACTTCTGGAAGCTTGTACCTAGCTTGCAGTGCCAAGAATATCACTGGTTCTTAAACACTGGAGAGGGAGGATGAGAACACTCACTAAGATGTACTTTGTGCCTCACAGAGCTTTTGTTTCAGACTGTATTTAACTCCAAGGATGCCCATCACCCTGAACTGAACAGTGTCTCATCCCTTGGAACAGTTATGCTCTTCCAGGGTGTCATGGCAAACGGGGGTGTCTTGAGATCCTTTTAAGGATGTTGTATGGTCCCACACAATGTTAGCACTCTTAGGTCTGCAAACATGATTCACAAGATAAACCAGACATTTCAAATAGGAATGTATAATGTTAAGAACATTCTGGCCTGTTGTGGTCTGAGTTCTTTACAACAGAAGAATTGCTCTATTATTTTTCTGTAGTCAAAAATGGGTGAAAACTAAGAGCTGACATTTCCAAGGGTGCTTCAAGTCTAACAAGGAGTGCCTTAAGTCTAAAAAGGTTGAAAACCACTGGCTTGGAGAATCTGTTTCTGCTTAAAGGTTGGCTTTCCTAAGTGCTGTAAAACGCATGTTTTGTCAGACTGCCAGAGGTTTCCGAGACGCAATCAGACCAAAAGTGCTCTTTTATGTTTGACAAGTTCTTTCAGGTGTGGGTTTTGGGGTTTGATTGTTTGTTTTTTTGATTGGGGGGAAGGGGTGCACAGATAAGAAGGAAATAAAACTATCAAACTCCCATTATTTTAAATTGATCAGCATTTATTCTAGCTAGTGCACAGAACCCAGTACCGCTTCTAGGACACACTACGGAACCCAATATGCAACAAAGAGTTTAGCTCTCAAGAAAGCATGAACCTAATTCTCATGGATCAAATTGGTTATGCTGGTTATGCATGAACAGAATATCTGAGACATATTCCAGCCGTCTAGTAATGTGAAATGTCTAACCAAAAGGGACATGCAGTAGCCATTGAATCTGCTGTCAGTAAGAATATGACCTTAAATAAACTAGGATTGTTCCTGCAATTTGCCTCCATCAAAGGATTGCTTTAGCTTTTGTTATGTTTTGGGAGGAGAATCAAAATTAAAAATGCATTCAAATTATGTAAGAAAATGTCTAGTGAGAGGGGAGGGAGAATTAGGAATTAGGAGTACAGGGGCAGAGAGTACAGGGATTGAATAAATTCTTGGAAGAAAGGTCCATCAGTAGGTACTAACAATGGTAGACAAGGCTGCAACCTCAAAATCAGAAACTTCCTAAACCTCAGATAACTGCACTGGGAGAGGAGCAAGGCATGGAATGTTTTGGATATGCCCTGTTCACCCCATGTCTCAGCATCTACATTCTGCCACTGTGCAAACTGGGATATTAGTGTGATCCAGTAAATGACATTTCCTATGTTCTTGTGCTCTTCTGAGAGGGATCCGGGGTTATGACGAGGAAAAGGCAGAACTGCAGGAGATGGATATTAAGGGAGAGGAAAGATACCTGTTATGAAAAAGGGTGAGATTAAAGGTGGTCACAGGTAAGGGGTGATATGGCTTGGGTGGCAGGGTGAGCAAGGGGATTAGGGAGCGGGAAGCCTGTCAGCCCCATTTGCTAATCTCCCATGTGTGGAATACAATCTGGGGGTGCTCCTGACTCTAGCAGTCTCTGAGCCCTGTTCTTTGCTCCCTATATGTATCAGGGTCAAGGACTGAGATCTGGACTGTATGCAAATTTAAGCCTCTAAAACCAGGCAATACAAAGTAGAGGTGTATGCCACCTGTGAGAGGGTGGAGAACCAGACTAAAATAGGACTAGATTAATCTGTGTGAAAGCCAACATTAAGTACATTTTCTCTTTTTACCTTCTTTATTTACACAATGCACCCTTAAGGTGGTAGCTAAGGTATTGGCATTGTATATAATCAGAGTTTTAACTGTTTGAAATATGCAGTATAAATGATTTGCTATGGCATCAGTTTTTTTAGTCATTGCCCATCCACCGAAAGAACAAGTTGGAAAATGAGAGAGATGCCAGTCTTTTTTCACATGCTTAAGAGTATTTTAGCCACCATTTAATAAAGCTGTCCAGATTTTGGAACCCAGTCTGTCTGTGATCTCTCTCACTGGCCCTGATAGCTACTACCAACTCCAAATGTTTCAAAGCATAAACCTAAATGCCCATTCCACTAAAATAAACTGTACAGGAGGAGCGAGGAACCTTTAGGAATCACATGGCTTCCTTCACTTGTAGTTAACCACAGTAATGTCTGAAGTCCAGACCCATGTTATAACTATAGTAATCACTAGAGTGCCTATACACAAGTGCAGCGGCTGCTATGATGTGCTGTAATTACTGCGCGCTGGAGCAAACTCAATTAATTGAGTCTGCTGGAGCGGGGTAATTACCATGCTCTAGCCAGTCTCTGTATCTTGTGTATCAGAGACCCCGTGCTTCAAAACAGTGGCAGGACACTTGAACTAAAGCTTGTTGAATGAGCTTTATTTAGTTCAAGCATCCCCGCTGCCATTTTGAAGTGCGAGGACACTGATACACGAGATGTTTCGGCTTTTTAATGAGAGCAGCTCTCAGAGCCACTCTAATTAAAGTGCTGCCTCCCCCACACCCCCAGAGCACATGTAAAAGTGCCCTAAGAAAAATTTCAGGATTAGAATTTAAAATTGAAGAAATAGTCCAAAATCAACTTTACATTCAACAAAGGGCAGATGCAAAGTACTAAACTGATGAAGGACTCAAATACAGAAATGCAAAATGTGAAACAATTGACTGAGCAGCAGTCTACAAAAAAGGATCTAAAGGTTATGATGGAACAAAAACTAAATATAAGTAGACTAAATATGATGCTGTTGAAAAAAGGCAACTCTCAGTTGGAGATGTGGTAACAGAAGTGTCATGTGTAAGACATGAAAACTGATTATTCTGCTCTATTCTGACCTGGTATAGCCTTAATTGAAGTTGTTTGTTTAATTTGGGGCACCACATTTTAAGAAAGATGTAGCAAGTTGGAAAAACTCTAGGGAAAAGAAACAAAAATGAGAAGAGGTTTGGGAAACATTTTGTTTGAAGAAAGTTTAAAAAAACTGGATTTATTTTCTTTACTAGGTTTTCAAGTACATAAAAGGTTGTAATAAATAGGATAATGATAATAATTCACAATTTCTGCTGGGTGTGGTATAAAAAGCTTATTTTCTATTATAAATGATTAATTTAGATTAGTGATTCTCAACCTTTTTACACTTTTTCTCATCCCTCATTAGACTCCAGGCATCCCTCAAAAGCACCACCTCTTAGATTTCCCTCCTTTTTTGATTACAGAAAATTCAAAGAATAATTCTTCTGTTGCAAAGAACTCAGAAAGTCCACAACAGGTCAATAATCACTATATTTTTGACACTATGGTTTCCTATTTGAAACCTAGGAAAAGAAAGACATTCAATTTTATAAACTTCATTAACTTAGAGGTCAAGTTGATTGGTGGAAACATTCTAGAACAAGTTATGCAAAACTCAAACTTCTGAAAACCAAAAAGTGAATAGTTAAATACACTGCCATATGACTTACCTCTGGTTAAGTGATACCACCATACTCCTGTAAAATACATTTTCAAAGTCTGCCTTTGCGCTGTACTGAATATCTGCTATATCTACCTGCCCCATAGTCATACACTTAGACTACTCCACAGATGTAATGGATGTGGTGCTCTACTTTTCAACCACTTTACTTTCTTCTATATTCTTATGCTTATGAATATCTTCTAACGTTATTATTTAACTTACACAGCATTAAACCCATTGACCATACTCATCATCCACCTGACTCTCCAAGACTAGTCTGATTTACGAGGTCTATACAACCACTACTGACACAACCTACATCATGCAGCACTGAAATGAGGCATACTGGATACCTCAAAGTACATATGCACTTTTTATCTTATCTCACACATAGACCAAAGTTGCTTCCTCCCTGGCCCTGAGAGATGTGGTCCATATCACAATCACAGTTCTGCTAAGCTTCTCTAACTAACCTCTATCATCCAATACAGCACCCATATTAAAAGAAACACAGGTGGAGTGCTTACAGTTAAAGTTCAGGTCACATGGTGTATATCACAATTACATACTCTGTTTCATAGAATCATAGAAAGTTAGAGTTGGAAGGGACCTCAGGAGGTCATCCAATCCAAGCCCTGCCTCAAAGCAGGACCAGCCCCAACTAGACCACCCCAGCCAAAGCTTTGTCTAGCCAGGTTTTGAAAACCCCAAGGATGGAGCTTCCACCACCTCTCTGGGTAACCTGTTTCAGTGTTGTACTACCCTCCTAGTGAGAAAATTCTTCCTAATATCCAATCTAAACTTCCCTTGCTGCATCTTGAGACCATTGCTCCTTGTTCTGTCATCTGCCACCACTGAAAATAGCCTAGCTCCATCCCCTTTTGAACCCCCCTTCAAGTAGTTGAAGACTGCTATTAAGTCTCCTCTCAGTCTCCTCTTCTCTAGACTAAATAAACCCAATTCCCCAAGTCTTTTCTCATAAGTCATGTCCCCCAGCCCCCTTACCATCTTTGTCGCCCTCTGCTGGACTCTCTCCAATTTGTCCATGTCCTTTTTGTAATGGGACCCCCAAAACTGAACACCACATGTGGCCTCACCAATGCTGAATAGAGGGAATAATCACTTCCCTTGACCTACTGGCAAGGCATCTACCAATGCTGCCCATACGCTGTTAACCTTCTTGGCAACAAGTGCACACTGCTGACTCATATTAAGCTTGTTTCCCACTGTAACCCCCAGGTCCTTTTCTGCAGTGCTGCTGTCCAGCCAGTCAGCCCCAAGCTTTTACTGGTGCATGGGATTGTTCCATCCTAAGTGCAGAACTTTGCACTTGTCCTTGTTGAACCTCATGAGATTCCTTTTAGCTCAATCCTCCAATTTGTCTAGGTCACTCCTTGTTTTCAGAAGCCTGGGTTTTACTGAACTCATCTTTCTAGAAGAACACAAGATACCACCAAAAAACCTCAATTCTGAGTTGTTTTGTCATCATATAGCACTCTAATCTTTCCCAAATCAATTTTAAAAGTCTTACCATGTACCAAAAGACAAATATGCCTTAGTTCTTTTGATCTAATTGGTACTTTGATTACTCTGTGCACATCTACACATGCATTAATAAGCTTTTCCTAATGCACGTTAAAATTTATTACCTCCAATGTGAGGTACTAAATAAATGTGTATTAGGCTTCCCTAATGCACAGTAGTGAAAGTGGACACTATTTTAGTGATGCTTAATGTGAAGTAGCCTGTTTTACTGCATATTAGCATATTTGCACTTTTTTACATGAAGCTTTAATGCACAGTAAAATAGGCTACTGCACATTAAAGCACACATGTTGATGTGCTGTCTGACCCTTAACCTACTGAGAAGTCCATGAAGCTTCACATTTATAAAATACAAAAGGTGAACCAGCAGTAAGCTTTTACTTATTTCGAAATCTCTGAAAAATCCCTTAAAAACAGCTTTTAAAAGATGTTTCCTTTGTTATAAAGAAAAAAAATCAGTATTTTAAAAAAATTTGAGGCAGCAGAAACTGAATATCTGGGAATTGCATTCGTAATGATTTAGACAGAGAAAGAAACAGATCTGGGGAATTATCCTCTTTTAAAAATCAAGCACAAAGACTTAGTAAGGAGGAAGATCCATTAGCCTGTCTCTAGCTTATACTTTGTCAGCTTTGGCAGCAACCAAATGGCTTATTGCAAACTAGATTCCAAACAAGCAGAAAAAAAAAAGCATGCTTTCAATCAAAGCCTGAACATTAATAACACTGGAAGAAATACTGGAAAAGATGTACAAATACAATCTATCACAATGTAGGACTTTTTTTTTCTTTTTCTTCTCTTAAAGTAAATGTAGTACTTATGAAAGGTGCCCCATTGATCACCCAAGGTTGAAGACTTTTCGTTTTCCATGGAGTAAGCAAGGCAAAGCTTTAGCAGATATCCCAGACAGTAACATCCCAGCTCTTTGGGTATGGTGGAACAAGGAGGCTCATTCAATGCATCATTTGTCTTCTAAAAATGCTGAAAGTGCTAGCTCATACCAGTTTATAATGGTGCTGAGTTTGCAATATGATATTTAACCTGACTGTTAAGAACTGGAATCTCCTAACACATTGGTTTTCAACCTTTTCTCATTTGAGAACCCCTAAAAAGTTTCACGTGGAAATGTGGACAGACCCCTTTGAATTGTAAGTGTGGATATTCACATACTTTTGATTGATCATAGTCATCTTTCATGGACCGTTTAGACGTAGTCTGTAGACCTCCAAGGATCTGCAGACCACAGGTTTAAAATCAATGCCCTAACACAATGGTGGGGATTTTCATATGTGAATTTGTCCAAAGGCCTAGAGATGAAAAACTGTGTCCTCTGGCTACTAATGGTATGGATGTTAGCAAGGGAGAAAAAATGGTCCAGACTTTAGTGTATGTCACTTGCTCCATAATAAGTGCCTGTGTGCACATTCTTACCCCACAGGAAATAAAAACGAAACTATTGTTATTTATCCATCTTTCACTGAGATCCAAGCTATTATGAGTTAGCTTTGTTACCATGAGATAACAGCACGCATACAATCAGTTCCACAGAACAGTTCACTCATACTGTTCATATATCCGCTAAACATTCACTTACACTGTTTGTATATCCCTAAAACATCCTGCCTTCCACACTATTAAGCCACACTTATACAGTTCCTGCCAGTACCCCAGATCTATCACTGACAAAATAAGCCCTATCAACTCACTGTGGCACATCAGTAACTGGTAATTAAGCAGAATCAATGGCTCAGGACAAGCACCCCCAGCTGCTGTTCTCAGCCTCTCCAGAGACACAGAACCTGAGCATGGACATGGAACGTGCACTCAAGGCCACTCAATGGCATCCACTCTACTTAATTACTGGTCTCTGGTGTGCCCATGTTGGGGCTTATTTTGTCAGCAGAGGTCCTGATGTTGGGAGAGAGGCAATACAGACTTTATTGACAAAGGAAAAGAGTTTGCTTCCCTTGCATTTCTACAGAGCTGAAGCAGACAGAGGGGCAATACATTACAAAAAGAATAAAAAGAACTTCAAGGTCTACAGGAGAAAAAGCTGAAACAAAAGAGACAAGTAAACATATGGCCCCAGCCTTTGCTTGCAAAGAGAGAAAGGAGAGGATAAAATGGTGAACACTGATTAAAAGGAAGTAAATACAGCAACTCATTTCTGCAAGATGTTCTTCTCTCTACAGGTGGACACAGACATCACCCGTCATCTCATTTGTGTCACTAAAAATGTTTAGGGCAGCTCTAATGTTAAGCAAATACCCTTTGTTGCTCCACAATAAAGGAAAATCAGTAGCTCAACAAAAAGTGGCACTAGATTCTGCCACTTTATTGCGGCAAACATCTATTGCCTCTAGGGTGGAAGAGTACAAGAAGCCTGAGCTGCTTGCACTCTCCTGCCACCCCGGACAGGTGTTCTGGGGTCTTGAGGGGCTTTCAAGCCCCCAGAGCATCTGCCTGCTTTCCCTGCTTACAGAGAGGCACCCCACAGAATCTCAGGGTGCCTCTCCATGAGTGGGGAAGTTGGGGTTCCCAGCACAGCCAGACCTGGGGAGTGGGAAGGGCAGGTGGGGAAAAGATCTGCTTCCCCCACTCAGTAGGAACTGTGCCCTGAGTCTGTCTGGGTCTGGAAAAGCCCTTCCCCATTCAGTCAGACTCATCCCCAGTGATCATGGGGGTTGGGTCTGGCTAAGTAGAGAAAGCAGGGAGATCACAACACTCCTTGCCCCACATCATGAAGGGCGAGACAAGGGGTGATGTGTGTTTCACCCAACAAAGCAAGTCAGCTGTGCTGCGACACATTGCAGCACAGCTGATCCACTTCATTTGGTGATATCTATTTCTAGCCTATAGCTCATACACCAGGAGTTAATACAGAAGATCACTTCAGTCATGAAGAGAAAATCATCTTACATAATAATCAAGAAAGGTATGTCCCAGACAGCTGTTCAGAGCAGAAAGAAACCAGATGGAAAAAGGATTCAAACCAAGTCAGAAACTGATCTAGAGCAGGGGTTGTCAACTGGGGGCATGTGTACCCCCGGGGGTACTTGAGAAGGCCCTAGGGGGTACACACGGACAGGCAGGGATGGAGAGCCACCATGCATCACCCCGCGCTGCTGCGCAGGTGCAGCCCATCCAGCTGTATGCTTGGGGTGAGGGAAGCTTGCACACAGCAGCTGCCGTCACTCTGTGTTCAGGCACACGTCCTCCTCCCCCCAGACTCCGCTTCCAGTTGCCAGGAGTACACTGCTCCATATCTGGCTGCCAGGAGTACACTGATCCCAAAAGGTTGAAAACCTCTGATCTAGAAGATGAAAAGCCTCATGAAGAGTTATGTTGCATGCTGGCAAAGGGAGGCATTCAATCCTTTTGCAGATGGCATAGCTCTCCACAAAAACAAATGAAAAGGAAAACTGTCGCCTGCCAGGGAGCATGAAGAAATCAATGGCAGGCATTACTGTTATGAGTTAAGAAAATGAATTAGAAGCTATAACAATAAACACAAGCAATAGTCATAACTCTGAGAAAATTAAATGAAATGCCATTTTCATGGGCAGTGTAGGATCTGCCAGGCAAGGTCCAGTAAAACATAGGAAATAAAATAATACAATCCATTAACGCACCATAAACACTGAGAACTCTAATAATAAAAGCAAAAGGGAGATTTTTTTTCTGAAACAAGTCACTGAATAGAGGATAAGGAGGAACATAACAGACCTATGAATGGAGACAGGTTGGAAAACTCAGGATTATTTAACATGGAAAGAAGAAATTTTGACTAAGAAACAGAGGACAGCATTCAAAAATAGGAGTGACATAGTGAAAGCTTTTCAATCATCCCTTTTACCTTAAGCAACAACTTAAAGGAACAGAATGTCATAAGATTACAGGGCACAAAAGTTCTATATATTTGGATAGCTTGCAGAATGATTAACCCACTGATTTTCAACAAGGGTGCCACCAGATCCTCTGAATGGTGCTGCAAAGGTGTACAGAGACAAGTGAGGTATAAGGAAATACGCCAGGCCAATTGCCAGCCCCTCTGCAAGGAAATAAGAGCTATGACATATAAATTGTTTTTTGAAATTGGGTACCATTCAATCCCCAAAAGTTATGAAGGGGTGCCTCAATTCCAAAAAGGTTGAGAACCACTGGATTAAGCAACAACAGATATTTATGCAGGAAATTTTGAAACATGTATTTTTCTTAAGTTTCCAGGTAATTTCTAATACCTATTTGCAACCATGCTAGGTAGGATAAAATAGAGTAATCAAATCTTTCTTCAGGATATATAGTGATTGAGTTATTTGGATTCCAGGAAAGGAATTTTTCCTGTATGTACAACATTGCATAATGTTGATTATGGTTTTGAATTATCATGTGCCACCAGAGGCAATACACATGACTAAACAAAGCAACGATCTGTATGGAAAATCCTGCGTTCCCACTGCATCTATGATTTTCTACTTCATTCCCTGATGTAGGCAACTACTACACATATTTCACTTTGCTGCAGAGCTTGAAATTGCAACAATAACATCATTATGATAATAATTATTAAAAGTCCTGTGTAAATTATCTAACTCATGAAAAAAATCTTTTTCCCAGTGTGCCTCAAAGAATGAACCATGGCTTAAATTTAAAGGAAAGAAAATGCTCAAAGGAACAAACAAATTGCATAGTCTATCAAAAGAAGGGCAGAATGTTCTGGCCCTTATTATTGTAAATCTTGCTGATTTTATGCTACAGCTTTCATATTGGATGCAAAACTAGAAATCAGAAACTTCAAACATTATTTTAAAAAATCTAAAATCCTTGTTATAGTTTTAGTCTCTTCAATATTTTGCAGTGCAAAACCAGAGAATCCAAATCAATATTTTTATGTCTCAAACCTTCTGACTTAGGTACCAAAATAAAAATAGCTTATTTCCTCACCTCCTGATAACTACATAGAAATATCAGTCTCCAGTGTTGAGCTGATTTAGTGGCTTTATAATTTCAGTATTTCATGCTGATGTTCATTTATTGAAGAGACATGAAGAAGAAAACTGAAATTATATATATACTAATTTTCTGAATTACCAAGGAAAAGATTGCAAATAATATTGGAGTGACTTAGTCAATATTCATTATGAGAAACAAACGTAAATGTAATAAGGTTACTCTAAAGACAGCTACTCCTCAGGAAACATAGTAGATAATGATCACTACAAGTGAAAAAAAAAACCCTAATGAAGACAAAAGACCTGATAATAAATCCATTATTAAAAAGAAATGAGTAGTCTTCCTGTGGAGAGCCTCAGACTTAGGGGGGCAATGATTAAGAACTCATGAGACAAATTATGTCTCAAATATGTATCAACAAAATTGGTTCCTGTGAACATATATTACCAACTAAACTGAAAATCAGATACCTGGCTCTTACTCTCCACTAAATTAATGTATGAAGCTCTCTTTGAGGACTTAATGTGGCTCCATTTTTTTGTTACACAGCTTAATTATATCGATTTCTTTTTCACCTTCTGTCATCCTAGTTCAACAACCAAATACCAGAAGCCTCTATAAACTCCATAATCTTCCAAAGAAGAAGAAAGGGTAATAAAACTAACACTCAGAGGGCACATCTACACATGCACTTTAATGTGCAATAGCCTATTTTATTGCATATTAGTGTGTCACGGCAAAAACCATGCTAATACGCTAATGTGCAGTAAAATTAGGCTACTGCACATTAAGCATCACTAAAAAGCATGCACTTTTGCTACTGCACATTACGTCAGACTAATCTGCATTTAGTTAGTACCTCACATTAAAGGTACTAAATTTAATGCACAGTAGCAAAAGCACATTAATGAACATGCCCAGAGATGACCAGTCTCAAGAGGGAGCTAGGACAAGAAGGCAAGTGCTAGACATAAGGTGACTCTGTTGCTGGTGTGGGTTCAGTAGTTGTCACAGCTGGAGGGGGCAGGGCTGAAACATGCAAACAAGAGGGGACTAGGGAACAATTACAGCAGGACTCTGTTGGCATTATACCCCTTGACTAGACTGCCTTGAGGGCCTGGGTTGAAATATTGAGTAAATCTTTTCTTTTTTTCCAACTGTTAGGAAATCTATGCTGTAAGACATTAAGATTGGCCATCATTAAAAGACCTCCTAAAAACCAATGAAAATACAAGTGTTCAGATAATGCTGTAGTCATGATGGTCCAGGAAAAATGTAAGAGGCAAGGATTTTTCTGGGTGATACCTTTTATTGGTCAAACTGTTCAATTGAGAGGGACATAAACAAGCTTTTGGGTACCATTATACATTTCTCAGATCTTCCTCAGGAAGTACTAGGCACCCTTCATTCAGGCTAAATATGTTCTAGAAATTGGGGTGTCACAGAGTAACTGGGTAGCCTGCTCCTAAAGAGGGGAGAGCACAGCTGTTGGTTACCAGGAGCAACTGAAACTAGCAAGTGATCACACCTGCCAGCGGTCAGCTGACTGAAAGGGGCAGGGCCTGGCTCTCTCATAAACCCTAGGGGCTGAGGCCAGAGGGGGTTCCCTGCCAGCAGCCAGGAAGGAAGGAGCTCTCCCTGAGCAAAGCTGTGAGGAAAGGCCTGACTGCAGGTACAGCCCAAGCCAGGTAAAGGATGGTGCATCCCTGGGGTGTTTGAGTAACATGGTTTTAGCTGGGTGGCTTTAATTTCTGTTATAGCCGAGGGGGCTTGAGTTTGTGTTGCTGTTTAAAGACCGGTGGTTTGGGCGAGGCTATTAGGGGTTGGAGGAGGCCTCATAGGGGGCACACAGCTGTGTGGGGACCCCAGTGCCAGTGAGGGCACAGCATTTAGGGTGCTCTGATCCCAGCCCCAGAGAAAGGGGGCAGCCTTATTGACAAGCCCCAGAGAAGGAGGCAGAGCAAGACAGGGCCATGCAGGGCCCAGCGAGGACAAGGGGGCTGAACTATAACAGGGCCTGGACAGAACAACGTCTATTTCATCTGCAAGGCTTGGGGCGTGGTAAAGGGGTGGTTGGAGCCACGCATCGCCCATAAGGCTAGGGTGCCCCGAAGCACCCATTTGCAGAACAGGACCCCCAAGGGGTCTGGGAGTCCATGGGGTCAGACATTACAGCAAACCGTGTCCAAGAGGATGTAAGGCAGTCTCCCATATATTTAATCACCATCAAACACGTGGCGGGCGAGAAGTGAGGCTGCCCTTTGAGCCAACTTAGCACAGGAAGGGGGCCTTGGGGAGATCACGGCCGTCCCGCAAGACCCCGTGCCGTGACATGGGGCTTCTTGTTCATTGGTTGTTATTAAACCAGATTGAATCAAATGTTAACATGACTCCTGTCATCTATTTTTTTTCCTCCTAAAAGAACCAACCCAGAAAGCCTCAAAATATAGAACAACGATGTGGGCTACAGGGACAACAGCATTTGCATCTTTTTTCTATCCATCCAACTGTAAGAATTTGGGCTGATTGGGAAGCAAGTACAATCCTTCTTCCAGGCCTGTTGGCTCCAAAGAGGCCAAATTCAAGAGGATAACAGAGCTCATCAGCTTGAGCCCTCTCCAACAAACTCGAAAAACTAAATTACATCTGGATGCCATTGTCTAAGAGTTTAAGACAAAAGAGTAATAGTGAGGGGGCAGGAAACACAAATAAGGTTGAGAAAGATACTGTTGATTTATTACTTGTTGGCTATCAGCAGAAGCATACTGATGGGGGGGGGCCATGGCCCCCAGGCACCGGCCTGGGAAGGGGGGCGGGTGCCAACCAGGCCAAGAGGCCGCAGTGACTCCCGTGTTTGGTGTATGGTCCACCCACTCGCCTGGTGGGTTGTATGTTTCTTTACCTGGTACGGCCAGAAATTCTGGCTGCCACCCCTCCCCTGGAGTCTGATGTACAACAATGTCAATTTCCCTGCAGAAGTGCCATGGGGTGGGAGAGGGGGCCCTGCACCTGCTCAGATTGTCCCCGGGGGCGGGGGACAACACAAATGCAGGCATTGGCCCCGGGCACTAGAAACCCATGGTATTCCACTCTCTATGAGGCAAGACTCTCATCCTAGGTAGTCTTGGCAATAGTTCTTACTTAATCCTCCTTTTACAGGTAGCTGGCTAGCTAATGAAGTCATGCATTCAAATGTTAGCCATTCCTATCCTACCCACTCACAGGCTGCATCCAGATGTACAGAAGTGTGCACTTGCAGCACCACAAAAGGTAGCAGCACAAATTTGTGCCACTTTTGTGCCATATCACATGCCCCTGCATGTGTGCTTTGGTGAGAGACAAATTGTCCCCTACTCTTTCCGGCTCCTGGCATGAAGAAGCAGCCAGAGCACAAATGAAATAGTAGAGACACTCTGGCTGGCAGCAAGAGTCTCTCTCTGGAGGACCAAGCCTCCATTTGTTCCAGTGCATGCTACTGTAGCATGTTCCATGGCACTTCACAGTTTTTTGGCTACCAGGAAATCCTGATAGCAAATTTTGCCCGCATACTGCAAATCTGCAACTCAGGACACATTTTAACATTCCCAGCGTGCAGCTTGTGGCACCACAAAAAGGTTTGTGGTACCACAAACTGTATGTGCCTGCATGTCTGGACGCAGCCACAGTGTCTTCTCCAGGATTGAGAGAGTCCGTTGGACAAATTCATTTATTTTCTCTAAGGGATGTCTTACTCCAAGGACTCTTTCAACTACCACACCTAAAGTAACTACAGCTAAGAAGGAAGGAAGGTCCTGTCTGGTGTCCTTCAGCCAGGATGCTGCTTTTTGCAGCTTCAGCCTCGTGTCAGCTCTATACACTGCTTCAAAGTTCCTGTCTGTTTTTGAAAAAGGAATTGGAGTTATAGAGAGCTTCTTATGACAAGTAATACACTCCTAACAAAATCCCTTCTGTCCCAAAATCTCATAAGAAATTTCATACCCAATTGTTCCAGCACACGGTTTTGGTGAGCTGGACCCTTTACCCAAGGCAAATTTGGAGTAGTTCCCTTTATTCTTTCATTGTGTACCTGTAATAAGCACATTGTATTACTTTCTAACTCAACTGTATTTCAACCAGAATACTCAGTCTTGACTACAAAATGGATAGATGATTTCTACAGGTGGAGGAATGGTATGGATATATGTGTCTCCATGTATACCCAATTGTAGGGGTATTCAGTTGCTCAGCCAAGTTTTATGTTACATTTACCACATAGCTTTGTCTACCTCATCATTCCTCCTCTCACTAATCCATCTCTCTACAAGATTTATCCTAATATTCCCAGTGTCTGAGCAGCTTCTAAGAGCTTTACATTTTTTTGCTTTTGTCTGAGATGCAGGACAGGCATATAATCAGACCTGCTCCAGTGACAGGTCTAAGATCTTATATGTAGGACTTGTCAATCAGCACCATATTTGAATGCTAGCCTCTTAATCATGTAATAATCCCATAAAAGTTTATTTCAGTCTTCTGTCAAGCCAAACCCAAATCTCTTTATGACACTACAAAGCACCGTTTTCTGATATAGGATTCTCCAGTCTATTTCCTTCGTACTGTATTCTGAATATATTCATTAATAAGACCTTTTTACCTTCTTCTACAGACTATGGGTAGAATTCTATTTCACCTGGTAGATAATCTAAGTGCAGTTTGTAACCCATAATGAGCAATTCTATTAGTCCTATTATAGGACTAGGATTCCTCCCTGGAAATGCACAGGCATCTCCCTATTCCTATAATAGAGATACTAGCCTACCAAGAGGAGGTAATAGACTCATGCCTATACATTAGTCAGGTAACTCAGAGGTGGCCTCAAGTAGTATTTTGGTCATCCCTTAGGACCTAAGGAATGGCGGAGAGCTCTGCGCTATGGAGCTGGGCTGGCTCTGCCCCTCTCCCTGCCTCAGCCCCATGACCAGTACCGCTGGCTTCATCACACAGGTCCCCCCCCCCCCCCCAGGTGTTTCCGCCCATCTGCCCCCCCCCCCCCCCCCGGTGGTGCAGGGCTTGGACAGAGAACCTGGGAACTGCATGTAAGCCCTGTGCAATGGAGCCAGTGGCCTGGCCATGTGCAGTCCTGGGGCTCACCAGGACCATGCGCTGCTGGTGGGCTCTGCCTGCCATGAGTGCCCTGAGGGCCCACCCCCTGCTGCTGCTGCTGCTGCTGGTGGCAAGGGCAGTGCACAATAGGGGGGGCATGTGTGTGGGGGTCACTTGTAGGGGTGACCCCACATGCATACCCTACTATACACATGCATCCACATACCCAACACCCAAACTCCCCCAACACAGAGCCCCCCAGCCACACTACCTCTTCCACATAACCAGAGCCCCCCACAAAACCACTGACATCCCCATAAATGCACCCCCACAAACCCCACACACCCCCACAGCCTCCCACAAAACCAATACCCACTCACCCACACACACCCACACTCCCCTACAAGCTCCACACAACCACATATACACACCCACACCCTCCCCAATACCCCATGTACACACACACAGCCCCCCACAAACCACATATCCACCCACCCATGCCCCCTTCACACCCTCCCACAATATAAAGAGTAAGACTTCATTTGAGCTATTATGCAGTTGCCTCTATATACACTATGCAAACATACACAAATCAGAACAAAAGTACTTTTTGATATAAAATTAAAATGTTATAGTAATTGTTTGATTTTTAGTATTTAATTAGGGGGTTTTTCCAGTTCTAAGACAGCAACCTCCCTCCCAAAAGTAGTACTTCCGGGGACTTCCAGCAGCAAAGGTCAGGGGTTAGAGGTGGGGCTTCTGGTCCCAAGATTACAGCCAGGGGGCGAGGCTCCTTTCAAGAGGCAGGGCTATACTTGTGACCCTAGACAGCTTACCAAAACTCATTAAGCAGCCCTCCAACCAACATAATTGCCAACTCCTGTCCTAGGTGAAACAAAATTCTGCCTTATATTAAATATCACTTCCGACCCTAGCATCTATGAATCTAGGAATAATCTTCTGACACTTCTTCCTTCAAGTGTCTCCCTATATCCAGCAGTCTTCATTGAGACATGGCTGTTTGCCGATGTTAAAAAAAAGAAAAAAAACACTCCTTACTGGAAGAAGCAGTACATTTCTTCGACCCAGCTCTGCAGCATCTATATAGATCAGGTGCTTCAGCAGAGCTTTTTGGCACTTTTCTCTAAAGCTAAGTCAATCAGCTATTAGATAAAAGCACCAAAAAAGCCCTACTAAAGTGCCCAGTCTATACAGACATTGGGTGAGCCAGGTCCAACTAACGCACTGCCTCTTCTGGGCATATGCTAGGCTCGGCACAGGAGCATGAGGAGTTTAAAGTAAAGTGCCAGGGTTTGGGTTTTTGTTTGGGGATGGTGGTGTTAATGTCTGCAAGCAACCAATATGCTGTTCCTTTTAAACTACATTTGTAAAAGTTTTGTTACTTTCTTAAACTTTGGTATCATTAATCTCTAAGCCTCTTT
>NW_005842854.1:529440-535339 GCF_000455745.1 Alligator sinensis | reverse complement strand
TCCCTTCTTCTCTTTTATCATTACATTGTGTACAATGAGTTTCTACACCATTTACAGGCGTAGGTTTCTGTAGGTGGTAACTATTATTGGACCTCTCACATTTTTCCTGAACCATCACAGACACATCACCCCCAACACCACCACTACATTGTTTACAGTGATTTCATTTCCATTTTTTTTTTAAATTATGCAAGTTCCTACATTCAGTTCCTGGAATAAAATGTTTGATTGACATTTGTGAAACAAAAAAGACTGACAGATTATACAGTAAAAGGTTAGAACCGGAACACTTGTTAAACTACTCCTCCTGACATCCTAATGAACTTGTTACTCAACTTCTTTTGCAGCAACAGATGGGATTTTATCTTACTTAACCCATGGACAAGAACAGGAGAAAGGCAGAGCATATTTATGGATGGTTGCTCTTTCCAAACAGCATTGTAATGATATTATCTTTTAAGGGCTGTGACTCATTCTTGTAAGATTGAAGAGGTGCTGACCTATATCAAGGGAACCAGTGTTAGTCAGGCAACGACAAAAAGAACATTGTTGTCTTTAGAATTTAAAATCTGACTGATAATTTCCCTTAATCAAACTGAAAACAAAAAGGAACTAACATTCCAGATGACTACATTTTGAACCATGGAGGCTGGGGTTTCCAGAGAAGACAGAAGGAATTAGGAGGCGCCCTCTTTCAGGTGAATTTCCCTTTAATAAATCCAGCCTATTAAAAACGTGCAAACAATTACTAAACTGGCCATTTGCAAACAATCCATGTTACCGCAATATTCAGACTATTTTCCATACCCAGGAAAAAAATCTACTGCTTCAATGCAGTGAGTTCTGATATTAATTGAAGTATGTGATAAAAAGAGGGCTGAAAGGGATAGTGGAAAAATTGAAGGAGGAAGCCTGAGAGACCTAGGAAAGAAATTTAGGAAGTACTGCAAGGAATATGGTAAATATTTTAAGTGCAGATACAAAGTATTAGGTAGTATTCTTTATTGCATTTAGTACCGTTCACATGTCCTGTCAAAAATATTGTTTTACTTTCAGTAAACCAGAGGGAATCCTATACAAATCAGTCCAACAGCATTAGAAGTTATTCATGCTGGGCTGGACTGAACTTTTAAAATATGATCAAAGTAAAAAACAGAGCATAATTGCTCCACCTCAGCAGCAGCCTGGACACCGGAGAAGGAATGAGACTCCAAATCATAATTTCTCCCCTCTTGTTCTTGGGAATGATAGAGGGCTGAAGTCTTTGAAAGTCTAAAGCTGATTTTTCTTATCCTCTTGCTACTCTTGCCAGCGAACTGCAGGCTGGGAGGGGTAAGGGAACAAGAGAGTCAAGGTTACACCCACTTCCATCCACCAGAGACCAAGGACACCTTCAGGTAGGCTGAGCAAGGAGGTGGGGCTCTGTTTTCCTTGGCAACCACAAAGTAAGACAAGGGCACAGTCTAGCCTATTAATGAACTGCACTATTTTAATGTCCCTGGTAAAATATTATTTAATATAATATTATCTAGAATGAAAATATAGAGGGCAGGGCAATGAAACAGGGAAGAAGGGCAATAACGCTGCTGCAACTCTACAGATATGAGACACAAAAGCCCTGGTCAGATTCCCCTACAGATTTTGCAGTCAGTAGGATTCAGGACTTCAGGATTAGGCCTCATCTTGACTAATATTGCAGAAGTTTTAAGAGAGTCATTTGATGACAGCTCATCTCCTGTTGATATTGCAAGTCTGGTAAATAGAGTTTTTAATAACCATTTTCAATTTATTTGCTGGCAGTCAGCCTGGAATGGTATCATCTGCATTAACCAATAGTGTATGTTTGGAAGTGGAAGTCAATTTAAATTGTCTTTTTAATATGCCAGTGACATATCAATGAAATCCCTACTGCTCTGATGTCTAATGTCTCCAAAAGCTCCCCAGTGGGCTTCTTCTCTGCCCCAAAGTGAAACTATGCCTTAAAAATGAGAATCTCTCTTACAGTTAAATATACACGTTGTATATTGGTTCTAACCAGTTACACAAAGTTAATAGTTAAAGGGAAATGCAACTCAATATAGCCAGGAACTAATATGAAATTCAAACTTCCTGATTTCCCTTAAAAACCCTTTCTAACTGAGGGTACCCACATAAACTGCAAACAATATCCCACTGGAGAACATACTTGATTATAATAATTTCCTACATCAAAGACTAACAAATTACTTTGATGCATTTTTACAGTCTTTTTTTTTTCAATTCTCTAACATTTTTGCCTTGATCATGATAGGAGATTATTAAACAGTAGAGAACACCTTGTTTGCATTTGCAACTGTTATCTTTATTGAGGAGGTATTAACCCCTCTGCCCCTGGAGATATCAGTATCAGTAGCATCCAGATCAAACAAGCTCAGTGAAAACCACCAGCCCAATTTATAACAGTGTATATTATTTTAAGGAAGAGTTCTGATTCAAAATGGTGCTGTCCTTCTTCCCGTCCAACTCTATTGCCTACCACATCAACTAAAAATTGTTTCTATGCGAACATAGTAATCAACAAAACAAAAGCGTCAAAAAGTAAAGTAACTGACTGACTATTAATCACATCCCTTTGATAACCCTGACCCTAGTAAAGCATAACATCTGTCTTGTGTTTTTTCTGGCTGAGCGCCAAAGCTAGGATCAGGAAACAACTATTTCACTGGTCAGATGTAGCACAGCATGTTGACTTTATAACCACCCGGCAAAGTCAGAGAATTTACTGGAACTGTCTTTTATTTGGCTGAGTTCCATCTATTAATATAACCAGAGTGAGTAACTCATATGATTAGACATTTACTTAAAGCCATGTCTAGACAGACCCAAAGGTGCCCACTCCCTTTTCCAAAATGAAGCAAGATTTGAAGCTTGAGAATAGGATAGCCACAAAAGTTGCCTAAATTCTCACTAAAAATATTTCCATTAGGTACTGTCAGTGTAGATACCTGAAACAAGAAATATAGAAAAGAACTGAGTTAGAACTACGTGCCCCAGAAAATTTAAATATCTGGACATCTATATAACCTTATATGTAACCTTAGCATCAGGAGCAAGGAGAAAGTGTGTCAGAGAAATAATGAAATCAGAACAAAAAGGAGAAGGAAAAATAGAAAGCCAACAGCAAACTTAATATCGGAACTTCATTATTAATAGATGTAGTAACAACCCATTATTTGGTCCCATTATGGGCATCCATTAATCATAGGAAGTTTTATACCTGCAAAACATTTCATTTTCACAGATATAAAAAGCCTCTGGGGAGATAATACTATTACCCCAAACATTTTGTACCAGGATTTGCTGCGCTTTATGTAAGTGCTCCCAGCACCTAGTTTACTGGGTGATACTGGGTATCTTCATGGAGTCAGTGGCATAGTATCAGAGACGATATACAAATGCTGGTGAAACAGCCATCCCAGATATAGTCTCCATACTTTGCAGGGTGGCAGTAGCTGATAAATTCATTAGGTCTGCCTCTCTAGCCCCTTTTGCCACCACACTGCCCTCGATACCACCTGCACAACAGCACATATGCAGCCATCACAGATGTTCACCTGACACATGCTCCTGAAATCTTCTCCAGATGTACACCAGATTACTATGGGCCCCTCTATATGTTCAGGTAAAGGCACCTCTTTTCTTGCTTGGAACACTCTAGTCACTTATACATTGAGGTAAAGACAGATGCATGGATGACAGGAGGCAAGATTAAGGGATCCACCATCAGAAGCTATCATGCCTTATTGCCAGTTTAGGGGGAACCCAGGATCATGATCCCAGGCTCCCCCTGTGCCAGCTTCTGCTCCAATCCACAGCAATATCCCACATGCTGCCATGGATGGGAGTCCTGTTTGCTGACAGGACACCCATCTGCAGCAGCCCATGGGATGGTGCTGTAGCTAGGAGTCCCCTCATCTGCAGGACTCCTAGCTGCTACAGAACATGGTGCACCACCCATGGCTGGGAGCCCCTTAGTTGACATGGCTCCCAGACACAGGAGGTATAGCAATGTTACATATGCAAATTAAAGCTGAATAGAAACAAGGTACAAAGTTAGTACACATTTTCCAGCTCTAACTTTATAGCTGGTTGGACCTTCTCGTAGTGTGATAGTTAATTTGCACACGTAGCTGGTCTAAATTAACTGCACAATTAACCCAGTAATTGAGTAATACATGTAATGGGCAGAGGAGGCCTGTGACACAGAACCCTTCCCCTCAAGACGCACACAGACCTGCAGGTTACGAACCAAATTCAGAGAGTGTCCTCCACTTTATGTTAAAAATTATTTCATTGTAATTTGAGCTAGGTGTATAATTTGCGGTGTGTAATTTGTGCTATATCCCTCGAGTAAATTGAATTGTATTATATGGTCATAACTGAATGGTCATAATTAAACTTAATTTTATTCTTCCCATAGAAAATTGTGATTATTTTTTACATTAATCATCAATGAGCAATTCCTTTTTTATTTATCCCATACGCTCATTCAACTTCTCTTTGGCAGCCCTGGCTAAATGAACTACTCAAAGTAATAAAACATGAAAAGCAAAAAATATCAACTACTGATCTTTAGCAGCAATAACATCTGCTATAGTATTTTAGCAGTCATCAGTACATTTTGTAATTGACATCATGTACGTGTATTATCTCCAAACAATTGTACGGATTAATCAAAGTGACTTTAAATCACTTTGCACATTTACACATGTTCCGGGGGTGGGATGGGGGTGCTTTAATTAGAACAGCTTCGAGAATTGCTCTAATTAAAGCACCCAGAGTGTCACGTGTATCAGCATCCCCATGCTGAAAAATGGCAGTGGAGGCACTTTAAAGCTCGTCAAATGAGTTCTAGTTAAAGCGCCCATGCTACCATTTTTCAGCCCGGGGATACTGATACACGTGACACTGGAGTCTGCTAGAAGGTGATAATTACCACGCTCCAGACTCAGTTAATTGAGTCTGCTCTGACATGCTGTAATTACAGCGTGTTGGAGCTGCCTTGCTGCTTGTGCATAGGCATCCTTCAACACAATGTTCCAGAGTACTTGTGATTACTGTTAGCGTTATTGTTAGAGGCAAGGATATTTTTGGATGATATCTTTTATTGGACCAACTCTATGGTTGGAAAAAGTTAGACAAACAAAGTTAGACAAGTTTTTGAAGTCAAGGCATTCTTCATCAGGTCTGAGGAAAGAAGCCAACACAGTGATAGCTGACAGTTAAGAATGGAGGGGTGGGGGAAGGAGAGAAATTTCCAGGTTAGTAGACAGACAATTAGCAGAAGAAAAGCAGCTTGAATACTGGGAGATCAAGACCTATCAAAAGGGAGGAGGGTCATTATTACTATTGCAGTATTATATTATAGTTATATTGTAATAATACTACTATTATTAATACTATTGTTAGTAACTTATGATTACTGTTTAGTGCTTCAAGTCCATTCAAAGATTCATAGATTCATAGATGTTAGGGTCAGAAGGGACCTCAATAGATCATCGAGTCCGACCCCCTGCATAAGCAGGGAAGAGTGCTGGGTCTAGATGACCCCAGCTAGATACTCATCTAACCTCCTCTTGAAGACCCCCAGGGTAGGGGAGAGCACCACCTCCCTTGGGAGCCCGTTCCAGACCTTGGCTACTCTAACTGTGAAGAAGTTCTTCCTAATGTCCAATCTAAATCTGCTCTCTGCTAGCTTGTGGCCATTATTTCTTGTAACCCCCGGGGGTGCCTTGGTGAATAAAAACTCACCAATTCCCTTCTGTGCCCCCGTGATAAACTTATAGGCAGCCACAAGGTCGCCTCTCAACCTTCTCTTGCGGAGGCTGAATAGATCCAGTTTCTCTAGTCTCTCCTCGTA
>NW_005842854.1:462218-528850 GCF_000455745.1 Alligator sinensis | reverse complement strand
CCTCCTCCTGTGTCCAGGCGTTTCGTAACCTGGTCATAAAAAGAGACTAGATTAGTCAGGCACAATCTGCCTGCCACGAACCCGTGCTGGTTTCCCCTCAGCATAATTTGTCCTGCCGGGCTCTCGCAAATGTGAGCCTTGATAATTTTTTCAAAGATTTTGCCAAGGATAGAGGTGAGACTGACTGGCCTATAGTTGCCCAGGTCCTCCTTCCTCCCCTTCTTGAAGATGGGGACCACATTGACCCTTTTCCAGTCCTCCGGGACTTTGCCCATGCGCCACGAGCGTTCAAATATTCCCGCCAGTGGCTCTGCAATGATGTTGGCCAGTACCTTCAGCACCCTCGGATAGAGCTCATCCGGGCCTGCCGACTTAAAGGCATCCAGTTCTTCCAAGTGACTCTGCACCATCTCAGGGTCTATGCAAGGTAGTCTGGCGCCTTGCTGCTGCCTCTCTACAACCCCAGTGAGAGACTTGTCATGCCCCTTGCTTAGGAACACTGAGGCAAAGAACTTATTGAGGAGTTCAGCCTTGTCCCCCCTGTCCATCACCAATTGTTTCTGCCCATTTAGCAGGGGTCCTATTCCTCCCTGGGCCTTCCTTTTACTCCCTATATATCTAAAAAACAATTCTTGTTGTCCTTTACTTGGGATGTCCTTTACATTGAGATGTCCTTTACATTGTGCTAGGTTCTGTACAAACACATAGTGCAAGATGGTGCCTACCATCAATAGCATAAGAAGGGGTGGGTGAGAGAGACAACCAACCCAGGCACCAAGTTAGGAGTGATGCCAAATAGCCTTCCACCCTCATGGACTCTGCACCCTGGCAATGAGAGCAGTACCATGGGTCATTCATTCCAGGAACTGCAAAACAGTCCCCTGTTACTACTGCTGCTTTAATAGCAATACCCAGGGTGGGCAGAGCAGTATCTCAGCTGGGGACTGTTTTGCAGTTCCAGCATGGGTAAAACTGGTGCAACCCCCTGCTCAGCCCCTCCCCACTCACATAACCTGCACACCCTCCACACTCTCAGAACCCATGTCCCCTCCTTCACTCCACTCTCAGGACCCATGTGTGCCCCTTCCCGACTCTCAGAACTGCGTGCCACCCTCCTGGCTGGATTTGCCCAGGGTGCCAACTCTGCTTGTTACAACTCTGCCTACTGGGGTGGACTTAGTCTAGACAGGGAAGACAGGATGGCATGGGAAGAGGCAAAGAGGCACAGTCATGTAACAGATTCAACATTAAAATTCATGTCTTGTGATGCCAAGGCCAGTGCCTTATTCATTATTAATTGCAGTGCCTGATACAGGAAAATTTAAATATTTTATTTTGTTTGAGCTTTATTAAAGCCCATCCAAGTTATCATGTGTTTAAATGGGTTCATTTTCACCACACTGTATACTCTGGGCAGTTTAGTTTCTAGGATCCACCCATAGGATTATGTTACTTACACCTGAGCACAATATGCCCATTCCAGAAACTGGAGATTTGAGAAAACAAGCACATGTTGCCAACTCTTGAAACACTTCTGGGTCCTCAGAGACATAGCAGGGAAAATATATGCACCCTGGGCAGCCATCTCTCCCCCCGCTCCCTTCTTGATTGCAGGCCAGGGATCAAAGCAGAGAGCAGAGTCCAGCCAACCTCTTCCAGGGGTAGAGAAGCCTGCAACCTCCACTGCAGGGGCAGGCGGGACTCTGGCAAGGAGCCAACAGGGCCAGGGAATCTCCCCTGGCCAGGCCTTCCCTCCCCAGAGGGGTTCCCAAGCCCCCTCCGCCACCATCAGGGACCAAGGGCAAGGGCAGTGGGAAGGGCTTCTATTCAGCCTCCCCCACAGCTGGGGGTGGGAAAGGCAAGGGCCCTGCCCCCAAGCCTAGATCACCAGCCAGCACCTGAGGGGACCAGGTGCACTATACCAGCCAGCACACCCACGCAGCCTGCCCCTGGCCCTATCCCCAGCCCCACCAATGTGGCCCCCCAGCAGGGAAACAGCAGCTATGCACAGGCAGCTGCAGGGCAACCCAAAGCCTCAGGGCCTGGACCCTCCACTGCCAGCCTTTCCAGCTCAGGCAGTGGGTCCCCCTTTCCAGCACTTGCCCTTAGGCATGGGGTGAAGTGCCAACTACCCAAGCAGGAGAACCTGCACTTTGTGACCTGGGTGCAGGCCCTGGCTCAGGTAGTGGGGGCCCCCAAGATCATGGTGGCCTCCCCTTTTCATGGCAAGGCGGTCTTTTTCCTTGCCTCGGAGGCCACCGCACAAAAAGCAGTGGAGGAGGGGCTCATGGTAGAAAGCGAGTATGTCCCCCTCGAGCCCCTAGAAGAGCTGGGGGCCAGGGTGAAATCAGTTTTGTCCCTCCCTATACCCCTAATTGGCCTGTTCCCCCAGCTCCAAACTCTGGGGAGAGTTATCTCCCCAGTGGTGGCCCTCTCACTGTGGTGCCAAGACCCCGGCCTCTGCCACATGCACTCTTTTCATTGCCAGGTTATGATCCAGCTTGCAGTGGGAACATGGCTGAAGTCTCAGGGATGCCTTGTGATTCCTTTTCAGGGGGCCCTGGTGAAGGTTTTATATATGCTGGGGGATCTGCAATGCTTCTGGTGCTGTGCCCCGGGGTACTTATGTCACAAGTGCCCCATGGGCCAGGAGGAGAGGGCATCCACAGGCCCCACTGGTGAGAAAGGTGCCCCTGCCACTGATACCTGTCCCCCCTCAAGCCCCCCTGGTACCCCAGCCACATCATCCAGCCCCCCTGTGAGCTCAGAGGACCCCACCCCCACACCAAGTTTGGCAGGGTCCCGGGGAGGGCAGCAGCAGCCAATGGAAGAGAGGGAGGAGGGCCCCCCTGCCCCTACTCATGCCCCCACTGTAGCTGTCCACTCTTCCCCCCTTCCAAGACCACCACATGGCAGGAAAGGAGTGGCCCAACTCCTGGGGGTCTCCTTGGCTGCACCTGACACCCCACCCCTGGGAAAGATCAAATGGGCGATTCCCATGGAGGAGGTTTTGGGGCTGCTGGACAGTTCCAAACAGGAACCCGTGGAGGAAGCCCCTCACTCCACTGGCCAGGGCCTACCCCCTGAGACCACAGGCACCAAGGCTGAGGCCAACCAAAAGGAAGCTCTGGCAGTGGAGCCATAACACCCACCCCACCCCCGTGGATGATCTGGGAGAGACAGGGGCCCTGGGGCTCACCCTGGTGAGTCCAGGCAAGGGAGGTCCCCTTTCCCAGGACCCCAAGGCAAACACCAAAGACACCCTGGTGCCTGATGGGTATCTTCCCTCTCCCTCACAGAAAAACCTCACTTCTAGCCAGCCCCATGGTCCCACACCAGAGGGGGTTGGGGTGAGGTGTCCCCTAATAAACAGGCCAATCTTGTCAGGGACCCTGCACAGGCCCCCCGGGGCTCCAGCTCTATGCTACCATCTTGTGAAGGAACCCTACCTTTACCCCCACCCCTGTCCCAAGGGACTGCAGAGCTCTCCCAATCCCAAATGGAGTCTGGGGTCTGAACCAGGAGGTTCAGACAGTGCCTAAGGAGCCCGCTGAGCCCCAGGACCAGGAGGAGGATGTCCAAGAACTGGCAGGCTCCACGAAGCCTGCAGACCTCTTGGTCCTCATAGTCCCCAGGGGTGAGCTACTTGCATTTCTGGACCAGGGAGCGGAACCAGGCCACCGTGGGTGTCCTCAGGGAGATTCTGATCGATTACACCCGGTGGACGTCTGGTGTGCACCCTACCAGCACCCCTGCCTTCACCTATGTGAGGGAGGGGGAAGAGCAGTTAGACCGGATTTATACCTCTTTGCCGCACTTTGCCCAGACCCACTCTTCTGGCGTCCTGCCGACCCCTTTCAGCAATCACCAGCTTGTCTGGCCCCAGGCCACGCTAGGGCCTGGGCATCCAGGATCAGCCTACTGGCATTTCAGTACCAGTCTGCTGGAGGATGTGGGCTTCATGGAGGCCTTCCAGGAGTTCTGGCTGGCCTGGAGGGTTCAACAGGCAACTTTCCCCATGGTGGGACATGGGGAAAGTGTGCATCCGGCTTTTTTGCCGCAGCTACACTTGGGGGCACACCGGCAGAGGGAGGTGGTCTTGGAATACCTTGAGCAGGAGGTGCTAGAGTTGGAGAGGCACCTGGTCACCAACCCAACCAACCTGTCCCTCTGCAGAGAGTGTCGGCAGAGGCGGGAAGAGCTTTGTGCTCTGGACGACCACCGTCCCTGCAGTGTGTTTGTCCACTCATGCGTCCAGCTCCTTCGGAAGATGGACCATGGCTCTCTCTTCTTCTGTGCCCTGGAGAGCATCGCCTGCCTTCTGGCAGGTGATGGCACCGCCCCCCCCTCACAGATCCAGGTGAGATGTGCTGGCACACATGGGCCTTCTACAAAGAGCTCTTCTCCTGGATCCAACTGATGCTGAAGCCTGTCAGACCCTGTAGGAAGGACTCCTGCAGGTCAGCATGGTTGACCAGGATCAGCTGGAGGCTCCTCTCACTCTGGCTGAGTTTTCAGCTGCCCTCTACCTGATGTCTGGCAACAAGGTGCCAGGCACCGACAGGCTGACCACAGAGTTCTACCAGGTCCAGCCCCTCTCCCAGGGCTTTCTGGGATGTCCTTGGCCTGGACTTTGCTGCAGTTGGAATCTGAGGGAAGTGGAGAACTCCTCCTGTCATGTCAGAGGGCCATGCTGTCCCTCCTGCCAAAGAAGGGGGATCCCCACAACCTAAGAAACTGGCATCCCATGTCTCTCCTCTGCACGGACTACAACATGGCAGCAAAGGCCATCTCACTGTACCTGCAATCCGTGCTGATGAATGTGATCCATCCAGAACAGACATACATGGTGCCTGGACATTCCATCTTCGACAACCTGTACCTGGTTTGGGACCTCTTGAAGCTAGCATGCCGGGAGAGCCTGTCTTTCGCCTTACTGTCCCTGGACCAGGAGAAGGCATTTGACAGAGTGGATCATGGATACCTCACAGGCACACTACAGGCCTTTGGCTTTGGGCCCTTCTTCATGTGAGCTCTCCAGATGCTGTATGCCTCTGCAGAGTGTTTGGTCAAGGTCAACTAGACCCCAACAGAGCCCATCCTATTCAAGAGAGGGGTGCATCAAGTCTGCCTGCTGTCAGGCCAGCTGTGCACCTTGGCCCTGGAGCCCTTCCTTGTTCTCTTGTGGAGGTGGGTGGCGGGGTTGATGCTCCAGGAGCTAACAGTGTGGCTGGTCCTGTCAGCGTATGCCTCATGGTCTAGGACTCAGGCAACCTGGCACAGGTGGAGGCCTGCCAGGCATTGTACTCGGTGGCGTCCTCTGCCTGGGTCAACTGCGTCACAAGCTTTGGCCTCCAGTGGGTGACAGGTGGCAGGTCACTCCCACCTGTGCTCCACGGGATCTGCTGGAACATGGACTCACTGCTCTACTTGGGGGTCTACCTGTCCCCCCCAGAACCCTCCCCCCCAGAGAACTGGCACCAGCTGGAGGCAAGGGTGGTGGAGTGGCTCCAGGCATGGGCAGAGCTCCTGAGGTTTATCTCTTTGCTGAACCAGTTAGTCCTGTCTGTGCTCTGGCACTACTTACACACCCTGCCTGTGCCCCCTGAGGTCCTGGCAGGGCTCCAGAGATGGGCACTGGAGGTTTTCTGGCCATGATGGCACTGGGTTGCTATGGAAGTCCTGAGGCTCTCCTTGCAGAAGGGCGGTCAGGGTCTGGTTTGCCTAAGCAGCCAGGTCCTGACTTTCCACCTTCAGGCTCTGCAGCAACTACTATGCAGTGTCAGCAGACACATGGCATGGAGCCACCTGGGGCACACCTTCCTCTGCCACTTCCAGGGGCTCCAATATGACTGGCTTCTCCCTACAGAACTTGCAAGGGCTGCCAGGGTTCTACCAGGACCACTTCCAGGCCTGGAGGTTGGTCTCTGCCTCCAGGTCCCCTGCAACACTCACCCAGGGCACCAATCTGCTTGTCGAGCCCCTGCTCTGGAACCCCTAGCTAGAGGTGCTGACAGCAGAGGCACCCCAGTTGTGACAGAGGTTGATCCTGGCTGGTGTCACCCATATCAAAGACCTCCTGGGCTACAATAGGCAGGATTGGGTAGACCCCACTGCACTGGCCCAGCGCATGGGTCTACCCATGACATGTGTGACCTGCCATCTGGTCCAGCAGGTGAAATCTGCCCTACCTCTTGATACTCTTGCCCATGTTGACCAGGTCCTGCACAGTGGCAGTCCCTCCCCCACCCCCCATGTCCTCCAGCCCACTGGAATTTGTCATGGGGCCGGAGCCTTGCCTGGCATCACAGTGCTCCCTGCTCCACTACCTGAACCGGCCAGAGGACAGCAGACCAGTCTGCTTTCCCACCATCCATCACCACCACCTCTACATGCTCATGTGCCACACAATCCATCATGCTGCCCTTGCGTCCCACCCAGACACCAAGTAGCAGGACCTGCTCAGTAAGGGCAAGGCTTGGGCACCCGAGTGGCTGAGTCTGTACTCCACCCTCATCCCATAAGCCACTGGAGACCTCAGCTGGTGACTCCTCCATGGAGCCATCACCACGGGTGTGTATGTGGCAAGCTTCACAGACACCCCAGTCTCCTGCCCCTTCTGTAGGCAGAGGGAGACCCTGAAGCACGTGACCCTCAAGTGCACCAGGCTGCAGCCTCTCCACCTCCAGAACCTCAGGTTCTGGTTGAATTTCACCCCCCACCTTTTTGTTTGTGGTCACCCCATCCATGGCCCCAGTACATCCTGGGACCTCCTGGTCAACCTCCTCCTGGCCCTGGCCAAGTGGGCCATGTACTTAACCAGGAAGGAAGCTCTGGCTGGAATGGTGCCCAGAGACTGTGGGCCACTTTCCTCTCACTTGTCCGTGCACATTTCTGGACAGAACACCACTGGGTAGCATCTACCAGCTCCTTGGATGCCTTTGAGGATCAGTGGGTGTGGCCCAGAGGGGCTCTGCTCAGCCCACCCCCGGAGAACTTCTTTTCACATTTTTGAACCTTTGATCCCCACATCACTCCTACCCTTTTCTTCCTTAGTTGTCCCACAAAAAAAAAATATTAGTTGTATCCTTCAACCTTTGGCCCCACAGAGTGGGAGCTATTAGTTAACTAGGTTGGCCTTAAGGCCCACGTTAATACAGAAGATACAAATAGACAGGAGCTTCACTAACTAAGATGTGGAGACAGCTGCCTCTGCAGCCACAGCTCCTGCCAGTAGGTTTCTAGCCAGTGCAGGCAGAGCAGTTAGGCAGCAGACAGGCAGGCAACAATGAGGCTGGCTGCAGCAAGTAGTCCCAAAATGAGGTGCCCCCCCCACCTCATCTTTTTAGTACCTCTCCCATTAAGCAGCACCAGGGCATGTACCTGCCTTGCTCATCCCACATTAGACTACTGCAGGTCCATCAAAAAAACTGGCCAGCGTTTTCTGCTTAAATTCTACTGAGTTGACTTCTCTTTCTTTTGCCATAGGTGTGGCCACTTGTCAGTTTTTTTCCTTATTTAATAAATTATAGGAAAAATACTCGCCCATTTCAGACAATTAAAAAAGGACTTAAAATAATCATATATTTAACAGAAACACACATGCATGCCCTATGAAGTTTCTGTTGTTCTTAACTGTGAATGCATGCAGCAGATGAAAAAAAGATAAAGAGAATTCCCAACTAGAACTACCCTGTAAAGCTTTTTTTACTCCACTTTAAATATTCTTTTTTAAAGAAAACATATGCAATGCCTGATCCAGCAAATCATGTATTTTTACATCTGGAAGTGGAAGCAAGGTGGAAGAACAAATATGGTATCTTGCTCTGGCTCATGAGTTACAAGTTCAAGCCCTGTACTGGACTCCCTCTAAGGGCTGCCCATGTCAACCCAAAAGTAAACAGCTGTCTGATACTATAAGTTAAGGAGTTAAAGACTGAGATGGCAGCTACATCACACCCTTGTGTGCTGCTGGATGCAGAAACAGGTGTGCCTTAACTATGCTAGCCCTGTGGGAGGATCTGACATGGGCTACTGCTCTAAGTTAAATATCTGCATATGTCTCCACTGGATCAGGACTTAGACAAGCAAGGGTATATTTCTAACTGCCTGAAACCTTATTGCATGGCGGCTGATTCTTCCCTCAACTAGATGAAATTCATTTTAAAAAAACCATCCTGAAAAAGCTCTAATAATACCTTTCAAGATTTTAAACTTGGGACTCTTTTGCGCTCCAGCCAAGTGCACTGCAGACCCAGCTGATACACTAAGCTCCGCCAGGAAAGAAAGCAATTGCCAGACAAATCATAATACATTAGTTCAAAGATGTATTCAAGCATCTGTTGTGATTTAATTGACTTTAATGGGAGCAAGAGCAGGGCCTATATTCATTGATGACTTGGGATATTTAGGTACTTAAAGAGCATCTGTACATGAAAGATCAATAATAAGTTAGAAGAAGGCATGAGCTGGCAGTGTTTTATAAGGTGAATAAATAGGTTAAGAGTTTTTGCTTTTTCCTGTTCTAATTATATAGAGTTCACTGCATAGTCTCTGCAAAGGGAGATTTTTGGCACAGGAGAAATACTTCTCAAAAGTGTATTTACAGAAACCTGAATAGTGGCCAACTATATAAGGCTGAGTTTGTGTAATCTGTCACTATCCAACTTGATAACACTCATATATACTACTCAAGTGAGTACCTCATCACTTCCACTACTAAGCCATCCACTCACAGCTCTGACATGATAGTGGAAGGAGGAAGGCAGCTGGGGTAGCTTGGTTTTGGATCAAGTCAGGTCTGGAATTCATCATTTCTCATTCTCCTCAGCAAGAATGCAGTTTCTAGAACTGATCAGAGGAACTTAAGTGGAATTATATTCTGTCAACATATGTAACTTCCGAATAAAATGACCTCATGAACTTAGGTTAATATTACAGGAACTTTGTTTTGGAAAAAACTGAAACAAAACTCTAACAATATGAAAACAAGTTCTCTAAACAAAGAAACATCTTGATTTATTTTTCTGAAATAACACTGTCTCACTCATTGCTCATTTTAAACAATCCAAAACATGTTTTATTCAGAAATGTCCTTCTCAGATCATTTTAAATGTTTCTGGCTTTGTCCTCAACTAAAATAAAACTAGATTTTACCACCTGAAAAATCCTTTCTAGCTCTAGTAGTGACAATTCTTTTGAAAAGTTATAGGACAAGTGGGGACCCAAAGCAGGATTTATAGTTCTTCCTTGCAAAGAACTGGAAGGATCATATGGCACTTGTAAAATTATGAAGCATAAAAAAGTTCTTGTGTAATTAGTCCTGAGTGAAAACATATTTTAATAAGTATAGATCTTTAACAGAACATGTTTACAGAGCTTCTGTGAATTTTCCCTCCCCTGTTTATGTACAGCCAGTGCTGGGCAGTGGTGTAATTAGGGATGGATGATCAGGGCAGCCACCCCAGGCTTTAACTTTGAGGATGGGGGTGGGGAAAGGGGAGTAGGAGGGGAGCGGGGAGAGAAGAGGACAGTTCCAGAGATATTCCAGGCCAGGCCAATCTGCATGTTCATCTACGGACATAGGATCATAGAATCATAGAAGTAGGGTCAGAAGGGACCTTGTAGATCTTCAAGTCCGACCCCCTGCCTGGGCAGGAGGGAAACTGGGCTCAAGTGACCCCAGCCAGGTAGGCATCAAGCTGCTTCTTAAAGACCCCCAGGGTAGGAGCCAGCACCACTTCCCTAGGAAGTTGGTTCCAGATCCTAGCTGCCCTGACTGGGAAGTAGTTCTTATGGATGTCTAATCTAAACCTACTCTCCAACAACTTGTGGCCATTATTCCTTGTTATCCTGGGGGGCGCTAGGGGAAACAAGGTCTCCCCCAAACCCTTCTGGTCCCCCCTAGTGAGTTTATAGACGGTCACCAGGTCTCCCCTCAGCCTTCTCTTGTGAAGGATGAACAGGTTCAGGTCCTGTAGCCTCTCATTGTAGGGTCTGCCGTGCTGTTCCCGGATCATGCGGGTGGCCCTCCTCTGGACCGTCTCAATGTTGTCCACATCCCTCTTGAAGTGGGGTGCCCAGAACTGGACACAGTACTCCAGCTGTGGCCTGACCAGTGTCATGTAGAGGGGGAGGATCACCTCCTTGGACCTACTTGAGATGCAAATAGTTCTGGGAGGAAGGATTAGGTCCTGGTAATGTTGGGTCCTAGCCATTTTCCTTTGTTTCTCTCTATACTGAGATGAGCTTGCTCATAGTGACTGATACCTTATTGTACATCATGCCACTAGAGACAATTTAGTGCTCAACTCTCCCAAGTATTGATGTTAATATCACATTTCTTCAGATGGCCTTTGAGGTGTCCTTGATTCTCTTCTTTTGTGCACCTTGTGTGATCATCTGTGGGTTGAGAGTAAAGGATCTGTTTCAGGAGCCTGTTGTCAGGCATCCTTATGACGTGTCCTGTTCAATGAAGCTGATGGTGTGTTAACATGGCCTCAAGCAAGAGTTTGCTTGAGCCAGGACACTGGTATTCATTCTTTTGTCTTTCCAAATGATATGGAGAATTTTCTGAAAATATCTCTGATGGTAACATTGCAAAGTTTTCATGTGTTGCCAATATATCATCCAGGTTTGACACCCATACAGAAAGGTAGGAATTACAACAGTCTAGTAGACAAGAATTTTGATTTGTGTCCTGATATCATGATCATTGAAGACATTGTTGGGCTAAGTAATAAGAGGAAAGAAAAAGAGACTCCAGACTTGAGCATCTCTCTGTTGTGGTATGGGATCTACCTGGGACCTTGTGTATATATCAGCTATCCCTTGATATGGGGATGACGACTGCCAGGGGGAATTATTGGTGAGTTTTAAGGTGGCTGAGGAGTCCAATCTGTGCTGCAAGTTTTTCCACAGATATGACAAGTGGTGCCTGGGGGGGGGGGAGGAAGGGAAGGAGGGCACAAATGTTGGCCAGGATATTTTGTGCTTTCCTTCCTCCTCTGCCATTTCTTGGTTTTCTGAGCAGAGCTGTTCTGTTCAAAGTGGGCTGTAGCTTGGTGTATGGTGCAGCGCCATTGAAACCAGCCAGCCCTTCCCAATTTGTAGGGTTGATGCCACCCTTCTTGAGATATGTTGATGCCACCCTTCTAGAGATATACTTTCAGGGTGTCCTTATAGCACTTCCTCTGTCCTCCACAGGTCCTCTTACCATGACTAAGTTGAGAGAAGAGGACTTGCTTCGGGAGATCAGTGTCAGCCATCTGCATACAGTGACCAGCCCAGTGGAGTTGATGTTTCATGATCTTTGCCTCAATGCTGGTTGTTAGCTGCAGAGAGGATGCTGGCATGGGTGCAATGGTCTTCCCATTTAATGCAAAGGATCTTCCTGAGGTCATGCTGATGAAACCATCCCAGGCACTTAAGATGGCTTTGATATGTCACCTATGTCTCACATCCATAGAGGAGCATGGGGATAACCACTGCATTGTAGACCAGGATCTTAGTTTCTATCTGAAGATCTCAGTCAGCAAAGAGACAGCAAAGCAGCTTGTGTAGATGCACTTCAGTGACATACATGTGCTTTACTAATTAGCTCTGCAGTAATGCATCATTGTCTACATGTAGGCCAGTATTAGGATACAGTAAATTAATCAACTCCAACATAGGATAGTACTGTCAGGTTTCACTGCACCAAAACATACGTGTAGATGGTGACCAGGGGCATAAATTGCACCTGGTCAGCCCAGCCAAATGTGGGCCTGTTCTGCCTCACTTTAAATTGCTGCTGTCCTGGGAGCATGTATAAATGCTGCACATGGGAGCAGTTTACTCCGGCTTGAGCAGCTCTGGAGTTTATTGTGTCTCATTAATTGTATGTGTAGATTCACCCACTGATTCCTATCTAGACAAGTGGAAAGAGAGAGAAAAAAAATCTACTCTGGAGCATCTCCCTTATCATGGTAATGAGCTTTCTATACAACTGACTGTTCTATAAAGAGTTATAAAAATGCAGATGCTGTTCGAAGGTGGCTTGAAAAGCCAAATCATTCCTAGGGGCATGACTAGAGCTAAAATATGTTGACAATAAAGTTCCAGAGCAATAAGTATGATCTCTGTGAGCAGTGACCACTTGAACTAAGGACTCCGAAAACATAAATACAACCTGAATGAAAAACTCTGGAGATGATCTCCCTACCCAGCACCAGAGCAGTAGTCACCCCCACCAGGGATGGTAGTAGGGTTCCTTATAACTGCACATCCCATAGGGGAATAAGATTAACCCTAGAACATCTGGACTCTTCTGAGCCTGGACAATGAACTGTAAGGAAGGAATAATGAAGGGAGGAAGTGGGTAATGGCTAGATACCTCATCAACTATTCACAACTATGACAAGACCTGGTTCAGGACTATCACCAAAGGGCCTTTTGGGGCACTTACACATATGTGGGGAGCCTGCTTCACCACAGTGGAAACCCAGCATGTCAGAGCAGACTAGATTAATCGATTCTGCTGGAGTACATAAAATGATGCACTCTGGCAGCTTCGCACGTCACGTGTGTCAGCAGCACAGCATGCCTCTGTGCTGAGAAAAATGGCGGCAGTGCATTTTGGACTAAAACACACTTGATGTGCGTTAGTTCAAGGTTCACCATCACCAATTTCTCAGTGTGGGGATGTGCTGCGCCCCTCATACACAAGATGCATGGGCATTTTTAATTAGCACAGCTCGCTAATTAAAAATGCCCGGCGCCATATCAGAAGCACAAAAAAAATGCCCTTGGATAATCTTCCCTATTGTTAATGTATTAATTTGGTTTTCCTAAGCTTCTGTTTACTGTATTTTTCTTTTTTTTCTCTTAATGAAGTCTGGTTTAGTTAACCTCTTACAAATAGAAAAATTTTTTGGTAATTAAGAGCATCCACATAGTGTAATTTAGTTTTCCTGATTTCAAAGTAGAGAATTGAGCTGCTATATTTTGCATTTTTTAGTAAGAACCCTTAGAAACTGAACTCAGCCCAAACAGGGCCTGGCAGAAGATTTACATCTGAATTGTCATTGTAGACAGATGTATACTTTTGTGATATTTAAAACACCCAACTTTTCTTGGAATTATTGTACATAAAGCTGATGGCTCATGGTTTTTAAAAATGGCTTTAAAAATGAACTTGCAGCACTTTAAGTGACTTTCTATACTATATAGTTATGTGTGCCTGGTGGTTCCTTTCAATACATATTTTTATATGCTAATTGACAACAAGATGAATAGAAAGGCTTCACACTCCAGGATTCCTAGCACAGATCCATTTCCCCAATGTCAGCTTTCTTGACAGGCCTCTTAGCTTGCAACAAAACATATATAAATATAGACACAGTTGAGTTTGGGGTATCTCTATTAATATTTACATAGCTTGCCACCCGGTGTCTCAGCTGCACAGCTGTTTCCAGTTGATAACTGTCTCCCTCCAATCATGGTTATGACGTTTTATTTCATTGGGGACTATGTGTAATCATAAGCATGATATGACTGTCCTATCTGTTATTCCACATATCTCCAGAGAGCATTTGACATTTCAGAAATACTGTATTCAAGACCAGTCTCTGGGACTACTAAGTTTCATAGCTCTTCTCCAGTAATTTTTAACATGAATTTTCCAGCAGCAATATCACTAAAATGAAGTAGCCCCAATGCCTGGTTGGTGAGGAAAAGGGTCAGTCTATTTATGAGACAAGCATTTTTTAAAAACTCCAATTTCTAAGTATCCAACTGCATGTAAGCACAGCACAGACCTGATATGGGCAGGAGCAGCTCCAGGGGAAAAAAATGAATAATACATCCACTCGTACATGAAAAGCCAAATTCTTAACTTAAGCTGATATCCATGGAAGTCAGGGGGGCACCCTGTATTTACACCAATTTGAGATCAGGTGGTGGTGCCATGCCTGAACTTGGTTCAGAGATTTAAACTCCTATACAGCATTCAAGGACAAGCTTATTTAACCTGCTTCATTGACTTTGGACAGGATGGAATTCAGATGTCCCTTATCTGAAAACTTTTAAAAGGACAAAGCAAGCCAAAACGATTTGATTACTTTGCCACTGACAAGAAGTCCCACAGACTCCAGCTACTGTCCTGTGTGAGAGAGGTTTACTCGTAGGAGTAAAAGTTTTCAAGCAAGAGTGCTAGAATCTTTCCATGCATGATCCCTAAATTTGAGAAAGAAGGGCAAAAGGTGACATCTGGGATTATTCAACATGTTTAAAAAAATACTCCACTTTAGAAGTATTGCAAGGTAGTTCTTTTGAGAAAGAATTGTCAAAACAGCATAGGGTGTCACTTGTTCCCCTTCACTGTTTACTAAGACACCAATATTTCATTCCATTGACAAAATAAATCTTTATTCTCCAAACCAAGCCTAGAAATGTCATCACAATAACAGAAGTGACAACTATATGTTTCAACACAACTAGATTATAAACTATCACTCCAGTCTTATTTCCCACTCTCTATCCTCTGTCAACAGCATTGAACTGGAAATGCCAATGTGAAAACTGGCCTATTAAAGCAGGTTTCTGCAAATCTAGACAGGGAAAAAAAATAATGAAGCCTCCATTACTGCTCCATTTATTCTTGCACAGCTGAAATGACTGCTGAAAGCATTACCACGTCAGTGGCCCACTGGAGGATGCAGGCCACAAAATCAGAAGGAGATTTCAGTAAAAGCTGCCTTCATGTGAAAAACATTTTGTGCGCAATAAAGAATTACATGGAGCTGTATGTATGGTGTAAGCAGCAGCCATTAGTCGCACCAGCTATACTCTGCCTTTGCCCTGCACAGAATGCAATGGCCTTTCCCAGTTAATGCAAACTGAATCTGTATTTTTTTTAAAAATCCAATAAAAGTCCATCAGACAAATATCCAAGGAAGCATTACTTAAGAGAAAATCATCTCAACAAACTCTATCCATTTAATTCAGATTAACTAATATAAAAATACTGGCAGCTTCTGGAACTCAGTCCACACCTTAAAATCAATAATGACACTTAAATTAAAAGAGGAAAAAATAAGAGAGTGGGATTATGAAAGGAAGTCACCCTCATCTGCAAAGGAGTCATCTCCATCTTTAACCGCAAGAAAGCTCAGCTCAGTACAAACAAGTTATTATACATACAAAACAACTAAAACTAAAATATAAAGACATTTGTTCAGTGAGCATAATCCATAGAAGGCTTCCAAATAAAAGAAGAAAAAGACCTAAGATTTACTAGATTTCTCTCACAGAGCCCATACTTCTGTCCCTTGAAGGCAAAGGCAACATACCTATTGGCTTAATTATATTCTTACTGAAATCAAAGTACACAAGTAAAAACCCAGACAGCCCGTGAACGTAACCAAATGATCCCAAACAGTGGTGCTCAACCTTCCTTGTGCTTTGATCTTCATCCCAACACAGACGAAGAGAATCATTGCATTTATACACAAAGGGAGATGAACAACAGTTCAGTCATAACGGATGTGTTTATGGTGACTAACTCATGTAATTAGTGTGACTGCACCTCCCGCCTCATGTTCAAACTATCATCACTAGCTTACTGAGCAATTAATTGTAACAAGAACATAATTTGAATGTTGGCGGCCATTCTTTGCTTTGCTTCAATGAACGTTTCAAAGACAAATGAACTTGGAGACGCAATATTTTTTTATTTCAAGGTATTGATACAAGGGATTGTGTACAAGTTGAGGTGGAAATTTAAGGGTAAATATTTTGGTTTCAAACTTCAACTTATACACGTGCTGCGGGGGTTGGGGGTGGCACTTTAATTAGAGCGACTCACCCTATCTGGTGTTAAAGAGTGTCACCTTCCTCTAAATCACTTCTACAATGAAGACCTTCTGGCCACAGAACAGCTGTATTCAACATGGAAATGTTCTAAGCTAGAAATGTATATTGACCATTACAATACATTGAAACACTTTGAAAATAGCATTCTACTTCTTTCTGCAGTTTCTTTGCATCTCAGTTTGATATGAAAAATATTCCTCCTTTTCTTCAAGGCTTTTGGGGGATTTTATACCCATCTTCTCCAGACCATGCATTATTTATATAAGGGTCTCCCAGCCTGAGCCCCATGACTGTGGAGCTCAGGTTGGGAGATAAGCATCTCCTAGCACCAGCCCCATGGTTGTGGAGCTGCCACTGGGAGCTAAGGAGTCTCCCAGCCTGAGCCCTGTGACCATGGAGCCAGTGCTGGGAGCTCCCTGCTGGTGGGGGCAGGGAACCCTGTTTCCTGCCCAACTTCATGAGCATGCAGGTGTGGGGAGGAACAGGCTGGGGACCTTGTTCCCCACTCCCAGCTCCATGCTCACAAAGCTGGGTAAGGAACAAGATCACCAGCACCCTCCCTGCTCGCCCAGGCAGGGACAATGTCCTCTTGCCCCAGCAGCAGGGAGCTTCCAGCCCCCACTCTGCAATTGTGAAGCAGTGTCCCTCACTGCATGGGGACAGTTCCCCACCTAGCCCAGAGCTGGCTGGGACAGTTCCCAGCCAGCCCCAGGCTGCACAAACAGACTTCCCCATGCAGCTTGGGGCTGGCCAGGAACTGTCCCATTGAGAGGCAGGTCCCAGCCTTGTGCCTTGATCAGGTGATTGAGGTATGGGGCTTGGAAAGAGCTGCAGGGGGGAGGTAGGTCCCAGTCCCCTGCCACAATCCACTGGTGGGGCAGCTAGCAGCGAGCTACCTGCTGGCTGCCCCATAAATAGATTGGGGCAGGGGGCAGCTCTTTCTAAGCCCCATGCCCCTGATTGGGGAGCCAGGGCCAGGAGCTCCCTGCTGCCAAGGCAGGGGGACATTGTCCCTGCCCCAGCAGCAGGCAGCCCCCTCCAGGGCTAGCTGTCTTCTGGCCCAGTGCTCCCTGCCAGCCCCTGGGCTAGCACCCAGGGGGAACCTGGAGCTCCCCCCAGTGTTGCCAGGGGCCCATTGCAGGGCTGCAGGGACCTGGGAGCAAATCTGCTCCCTAATCCCTGCATGTAGACACCTACCCAAAAACCCTTACTGTGCAGTAATGCACAGTAAATCTAGGATGAAGTAAATGCATGTATAGATGCACCCCCTAAACCCCAAACCCTGGGCCATAAAAACAAAAGCGGAGTAGATTCTTTGAACTGCTGTTTCTCTAAACAGAAGATGAAGGACTTGATTCACCCATGCTAGGGCCAGCTGTTGCAATCTAGCAGTGAGACCAATTGTACCCTTGGGAATCCCCCTGAGAAGAGTAGCTTTAAATCACACGGAGCTCTTTACAAACCCCACCAGATGTGGCTGCCCAACATAAGTCCTGAATTCAGGTGCCCTGGCAACCTCCCCAAGTCAGCTCTTCACACTCACTTTAGGGGCTATACCGGTCAGCTGCAGGCCTCTCAGGAGAAATCAGAAGTTATACGTTATTTACTGCTTGCTGCAAGCAACCCCACCTTCATGCTAATTATTTGTAAACCTTGAGCTATGGTCTGACCTGCAACAGGGCAGTCTGGCCTCTTAAGATGGGGTAGCCAACCCTGTTAAGGACATTCATCTGTGGGGCTTTCGATAACGAGGGAATGTCTCACTGGGTGTTTAAAAACCCAAGAGGACAGGGCTGAGAGAAAACTGTGAAGTTTAAGATGAGAAATCAAGTAGTGTCAGCAAATGCCTGCTAATAGAGGAGCTCAGGCTGATAGACTGGAAGTCAGCAGGTTAGAAAACCCACTTACATGGCTGTAACTCAATGCCCTTTCCAGCATTAGCAGATGATTTCCTGGGAGCTGTAATGCGTAGGCACAATTTAAAGTAAACTGCTTAAATTTAAAGCTGGGGCTGACTTAAAACCAGCCTCAGGATCAGGAGCCATGACCAATTTTTTCGCAGCCTCCATATTTCCTGTGCCCAGTGGCAACAAAGCAAGCTGCACTATCTCTAAATGTTTTATCACTGTAAATTCTAACATAGGTCCTTTTTCATTAACAAATGAATGACAGTTTCTAAGTTAAAGATTCAATGCTGCTATAAATACAAAATCTTGACAAAGAAAGCATTATTTCAACACTAAAATAGATGGATAACCACAAAGAGGGATTTTCCCATGAAAACTGGAGCAGAAAATAAATCCAGAGAAGGATTTGGAAAAAAGTCATATAATTCGTTTTTTCCTTTTCTGATTACAATAAATTTCCACAGGAGTCAACCGTGTGAAATGTTTCAAGACAAACTCCACAAACAGAATAATCCCTCAAGCCTGTAAAAAACCAACACACACACACACACACAAAACCCCCGATTAGGTTTTTACTTCAGATTTAATTTAACAGCCAAATCAACTCCTGACACACAAAAAATTGCCTATCATGTCTACAGCCTAAAAGTACTAGTGTTCATACGTCTCTTGCTCCCTGCAGAGACACAACCCATAGATCTCTATGCTTTGCTCTATGCTTTGTCAGTTCCTCTGGCTTTGTAACAGAGGCATAAATTACCAGGCGCTATATTGCCTTCACTGCTTTATGATCCTGAATCTCTAACACCTTTTAATAACTTTCATTTTTCAAGAAAAACAAAACTTAGGCTTGGTCTATTTGAATGAGTAAAATATGTGTCTGCAGAAAAGCAAGAGTTATTTCTAGTCTGCTTCTGTTGCCAATTCAAAGTTAGTCCTGATCTTCAGAGCCATTAGGGTTCAGGCCTTATCATTGTCAGTGATGATCCATAATTTGGCAAAGCCAACAAATATTTTCCAGCAAAATCACCTGTTCTAAGGATTTAAATGACAAATAAGCCTTTTGCTGGCCCTTTGCACAGGGATGAATCTGGTTCCTAGTCCATCTCCCTGCTTCTGTGGGGCTGTTCTCTACTGTACTTGCCTATTGTAAGGTCCCAGTCCCATCTTAAATATCCCAAATGATGGAGCTTTCACCACTTTCCTTATAAATCTATTCCTCCGCCCCAAAGACCTAACTGTCAAGATTCAATGTACATTTTCAACATCTTAATTCCATCCTATTGCTCTTGGTTATACTCCTGTGTACAATATATAAAGGATAAAGCATCTCTTCATTACAGTGATGGCTAAGGGACAAGAATAACCAGCCAACATCAGCATGTAATTGGCAAACATAAGCTATTCCGGATGTCAGTTAGGTTTACCTCATCAGCAAAATAACATCCCACTTAAGAAAAGATTACTATCCTCATGAAAGATGACTGCAAAATGTTTAAACGTGTTATTAAATAAACTACATTTACTATTCCCTGCCAGTCCTAATCACCAAAAGGAAAACAAGGGACCTGACTCTGGTCTCACTCTTTTTTTCACCTGTTTGATTTCACTTATTTCAATACTATTATTTTTAACTTATACTGGTGAAAATGGGAAAAGAATCAAATCCATAAAGCAGTGAAAAAATAATAATAATTGAAATAATCCATGGATACTTCTAAATGTAAATACGTAATCATTCTAGAACTGCTTTTCTTAAAATAGAGCTAAAACCCCCTTCAAGTATATCAGATCCACTCAGATACTGGTTTGTAATAAAATATTGCACTACTTTTTAGTCCTCCAATTTTTTTGCTAAATATAATCCTAGTCATTTTTACTCTGCCACTGATTTCTTCTACAGCCTGGGATGAGACACTTGCAGTAAATCTACTTTGCATCAACCTGAGGGCCACCTTCAAGCCTACATTTACCAACCATCAAATTTGAAAACCCCTAATCTTGAGCCTCAGCCCAACCCCAGAACCTGTGCTTATCTCCAGGGCTTGAAGTTCAGCTTTCCCCTCCCTGCAGTGCATTCAGAACTCATTGAAATGACGCAAACCAAAAGAACCAGCAGTATTCCAGCAGGATCTGCATTTTTCCAGCAGAAATCTATGCAGCCGCTTGATTTGAGTATGTGTATCACATACTTTGCTGTTCAAAAATATGGTTTTGTTCATATAAATGACTGTTTTTCATAAAAATATCGATAGTCACATGGAATGAAAGGCACTCATTCACGAAGATGAGTATTCCCATGTTCATCACTTACTATTTCTTTCATAGATTCATAGATGTAGGGTCGGAAGGGATCTTGTAGATCTTATAGTCTGACCCCCTGCCCTGGGCAGGAAAGAAAACTGGGCTCAAATGACCCCAGCCAGGTAAATGTCGGGCCTCCTCTTAAAGACCCCCAGGGTAGGAGCCATTGTTATTGACTATTGTTTAAAAACTATATATTTCTGAAGTCAAGCAGGGTTGCTGACTCCTCCCCCCCCCATAACCCCCCCCTACTAAAAAAAATTGCTATCAATCTGCAAGCTTGTTAGTGATAACCAAACTGTTTTACTGTGGTTAGCGGTAAACCCTTAAACTTGAACCCACTCCTTGTTACTGCCATCCAGAGTCTGGCAGCAGGGTTTCATTTAGATCATGTCAGTAAAAACGTATCAGTACAAAAAGATTGGTTTTCAGTAAAAATTTGCAGACTGTCAGTAAAAAAAAAAGTTCTTGGGTTGGCAACCCTGACCTAAACTGATTTCGTCAGTCAGTATATATTGTGTATAGATAAAGCCTTAGGGGTCAGATCCTCAAGGATACTGAGGTGTTGCCGATGCCTAGTTTTTCATCACCTTACCATATAATGGAGCCTGCAGCCACAGTTTACACATCAGGCTCCCCACACAATGCACAGGGAAAGTTAGGAAGGGAGTCTCAAGAACTAAATAACAAGCATTGTTTGAATGATATGAACCCATGCTATGTGAAATGTAAAGGAAAAAGGCAGAGCATAAGTACCTGGTCAAAGAGATCTTTTTTCAGGATCCTAGATTCATAATAGGGATTTAGATGTCTAACTGGCCCCTGAGGCACCTAAATCTAATATTTACATGCTATTTATATACATAACTGACTTGTAACCCTGTGAGCATTCAAAGTCCTTAGGAATCTTATTTTTCTGCTGGCAAAGTTCCCTACGTACCTAAATTTCTACTGCTGGGCATGCACAGAATGGCCTCAGTTTACAGCTGCTTGCTTCTGTCCCACACCCTTGCGGGGTTCACAAACAAGGCTCTCTTACTACTCTTGCTGCAGGGCCTAATCCGGTAGATATGTTCTGTGCACACAGGAATTAAATAGAGATTGTAGTTCACTCCATTCATTTGAGGTGTGTCCATCCCAGGTTCTCATACCCACATCTGCCTGGTGTAAAGCAACAATTTATATCCAGATCCTCCATCTTAAAACCCAGGATTTAAATTAGAATACTTCAGTCAAATAAAAGCTTTGTGGAAGACATTCCATTCACACTTCAGCAAGGTGATTCTCCTGGATTTCCATTTCTATTAGCTCTGGTCAAATATTGATTTCTTCCTGATCATAGAAGGAATAAATATAGCTAATATAGCCATTGTAAAAATTATTTAGAAGCTAGCTACAAAATAGCTAAGGGAACTCTATTTTTAGATTTTGAAGTTCTCATCAAGGACCCTTTTAAAGGTTGTTTTCAAAGAGAAAGCTCTTTTGCAGAAGATAATGACAACAGGGAGGAAGGCTTGATTATGATAAAAGGAAATGAAGAATACATCTAAAAGTTATCATTAAACATAATTTGCCCCAAAAAATCCTTCTTAGAATAAGCTTAGCTTGCTGGGGAAATGTTTAAATTTAGGATATCTATGTTAGTAGTGCTTTACTTTCCAGTACAGATAAAAGTTTGATATGAACTGTCTCAAATCTTCTTATCCACACTTATGGAAAGTATGCTGAGCTTTATTTCCTTTCCATGATTCAGAGAGGCCCACACTTTCAAACTGTCAACAGTCTCTCCCATGCAGTCTGAAAATAAAGATCTCCATGCACATATGGAGAGTACTTGAGTGTGTGTGTGCCTTGACCTTTTTTTTTTTTTTTTTTTTTTTTTTTTTTTTTTTTTTTTTTTACAATGAGTATGTAGGGTATGTTAATTTTGTGCCTGCAGAGAATCTAATGGAAATTCAACAGAAAGAAACAGATGAGAGACAGAAGAAGAGAATAAGCCAAGTTTTTTATGCATTTCCCTTTTATTGCCCAAGTATGAGTATGGAACAAGGTGTAGGTTCTAGGATTAGGGCTATTCCAGATCTCTGGCCTGAGGCTAAATCAGGTGGTCAAAGTCTGTAGGATGGCAACCCAAAAGTAGTGATTCTCAAAAGGAGCTAATTCAGCTGCTCAGACAGAGAGGAGACCCAGGACCAGAAGAAGGACTGGGAGCAGGGTCACTATACTAGCCAAATGGGAGGACAATCTATACATCTCAATAAGAAGTTTTATATTTGAGTTGACAATGAACTGTGATATTTTGCTAATAAAAAAGACCCCAAGATGGAAGCCTTACTCAAGCCATGAAGTCTGTGCGTATACCTTTGAGAGTGTTATGTATAAGTTGTTACATTTGCCCAGGGATTGGAGGAGGGAACAGCAGAATTGTAGGTAAGGTACTGCTCTCTGAATAGACAAGCTTTACCATTCTATAAGCTTAACTCCTTGGTCTTTTGAGAACAACACATGGTAGCTAGAGTGAGGTGTGAAGAAAGACAAAAAAGGGAGCATCTCAGAATTCCAGGAGTTAAAGCTGTCCAAAAATGCAGCAGAAAACTAAGAAATTTAAGCAGAGCTTCATCATACATATGAAGGCCACTGGAGCTACAGAGAAGAAAAATTCACTCAAAATAGCTATTTTTTTAAATATAGTAGGCCCAGAAGCTCTGTCTCTTTATAATAGCCTACAACTGTCAGAAGCACAACAGAAAAGCTATGGCCCAGTAATAAAAAAAGTTTGAAGAATATTGTATACCCAAACCAAATGAAACCTTTGAATGGTATAATTTTCACGTGAGACAGCAGAAAGAATGTGAGACAACAGAGGAGTTTGTCAAAGACCTCAGACTGCTGAGCCAGACATGCAACTTTGAAGACCTAAAAGAGTCCATGATCATAGACCAAATAGAATTAGGTATAAGAGATACAAGCCTCAGGAAAAAGACTGCTAGAGGATCCTGAGCTTAATTTGGAAAAGGCAGTTAGAATGCGCCAAGCAGCTGAGATAACAAATGCCAGGCTGCAGAAGCTGGAGGACAAAACAAAGCAAGCTGAACTAGACAGGATTACAAGACTGCAAAAACCTAAAGCAATACACAAACAATATAGATAGAAGATCTCACTATGAAGCAGGCAGGCAGAAGCCAAAGAGAACTGATTGAAGAAACAATGGTCAGCTGCAGATCCTGTGGGGGTTACCACAAACCCATGCAATGCCCTGCATTTGATAAGTACTGCAACAAATGCAAAACATTCACTTCGAATCACTTGAAAGAGTTTTCAGAAAGGAGGAGGAAGCAACACATAAGAAACAGCAGGTGCATGCTCTATGGAACAAGGAAGAGGAAGAATTCCTCATTGGCACAAGGCAAGAAGTTCATTCTTCTGCAAATTGGACAATCCCCCTGGACATCAATAGACTAATGATAACTTTTAAATTAGATACAGGGGCACAGGTCAATGTAATACCAGAATACATTATTCAAAAAATGAAAACTAAACCTGTATGCTATGAGAATAAGAAAGTGAAACTCAGACCATATAATGGGAACATGATTGCAACCAAGAGTGTTTGTACACTGCATGTTAGGTACAAGTGTAATATAGTAAAAATTCAGTTTGTAACAGTCCCAGAAAAGCTAGTGCAAATTATTGGGTTGTGAATATGTAAAACTCTAGGTTTGATTAAAAGAATGTATGCCATTGAGGGACTAGAAACAAAAACATAGAAGAAGAGTTTTATGATGTGTTTCAAGGCATATGGAAACTGTCAACTGAGTACAAGATAGAATTAAGAGAACCATATACTCCCACCATACATGCTCCAAGAAAGGTTCCCCATGTAGTAAGGGAGAAACTGAAAAAGGAATGAGATACATTAGTTAACATGGACATAATAGAAAAAGTAGAGCAACCAGCTGCTTGGGTTCATTCACTGGTCATAACAATAAAAAAGATGGATCCTTGAGATTGCGTCTGGATCCTAGCAAATGAGCAGGTACATCAAAAAGGAGCATTTTCCCATTCCCACCAGGCAAGAGGTTTTTGGCAACATGGCAGAAGCTAAATAATTCTCCACTTTGGATGCCTCTTCTGGGTTTTGGCAAATTCCTCTAGAAAAGAATCGCACTAGATTATGTTTCTTCAATGCACCCTTCAGAAGGTATTGCTTTCAAAGTCTTCTTTTTGGACTGTGTTCTATATCTAAAGTATTTCACAGAAAGATGCAACAAATTTTTGAAGGTCTTGAGGAAACTATGGTGTATATGGATGATGTATTAGTTTGGGGGAATACTATGGAAGAACATGACTTGAGGCTAAGAAAAGCACTAGAAAGAGCTTGCAGAGCAGGTTTAAAACTGAACAAACAAAAATGCAAATTCAGGGTCAAAGAAATAACATGTCTAGGAAAAAAACTCTTTGAGAAAGAGGTGCAAATCAATCCTGCAAGGGTTAAAGCCATTACAAACATGCCACCCCCTACGGATAAGGAAGGAGTGCAAAGATTACTAGGAATCAATTTTGTAGGGTAATTAACTTAGCGGAAAAAAACCATACACCGTAGATCACTCCTATAAAAGAATGCTCAGTGGATATGGGAACATGAACATGAAGCTGAATTTAAAAACTTGAATGAAAAAAATTAAAACTCTGGTACTAAGATACCATGACCATAAAAGACCCATTAAATTGCCAACAGATGCTTCTAAAAAAAGCTTTGGAGAAGCTTTGCTTCAAAAACATGGGGATAGCTGGAGACCAGTAGCATAGGCATCTAGGGCACTCTCTAAGTCAGAGTGTCTATATGCACAATTTGAGAAAGAAAGTTTAGCTCTGGTATATGGCTGTAAGAAATTTCATATATTCATTTATGGGGAAGCCTGTGAGAGCTGAGACTGATCATAAATCTTTGGTAACTATAGCAAAGAAAGGGTTATCAGACATGCCACCCAGATTACAGAGACCTTTCTTTCAACTGCAAATGTATGATCTAGACATACAGTACACGCCAGGAAAACATCTACTTATTGCAGATACGTTGCCCAGAACATATGACACAATGGAAAATGACAGAATTCCAGACTCAGACATAGTACATGTTCATCTAATTAAAAGAGTGATTCCTGTCACAGATATAATGTGGGCACTAATTGCAGAAGCTACTGCTCAGGACACCACATTGCAAAAAGTGATAACAGGTATTTCTGTTGGCTGGCCTGGAAAACACATACCTAGCCCCTACTCTCAGTTCAAGGAAAAGCTGTCAGTACTGGATGACACTTTGTTCAAAGGCTCATGACTTATTTTTCTAGCAGTGCTAAAGAAAAACATGTTAAACAGAATACATGAGGGGCATCTAGGCATTGAAAAATGCAAAAGGAGAGCAAGGGGTGCTCTATATTGGCCCAACATAAATAATGACATAGAAGATGCTATAAAGGTTTGTACAATGTGTCTAAAGTACAGGTCAGTGCAAAGAAAAGAGCCCAAGATGGTCTTGGAGGAGCCCGTAGCTCCATGGTATCAAGTGGGCATTGATTTATTCATGCATGCAGGAGAAATTATATATTAGTGCTGGATTATTATTCTCACTATCCTGAAATTGCATTGCTCAAAAGCACAACAGCAAACCATGTCATAACTCACATCAAATTGATTTTTGCTAGACGTGGGATTCCAAAAATTGTGAGAATAGACAACAGACCTCAGTTCACCTTTCTTGAGTTTAAATAGTTTGCAAACAAATATGAATTCCATCACAACACTTCAGTCCTAAATACCCACAATCCAGTGGTCTCATGGAAAATGGAGTACAAATAGTGAAGAAATTGTTGAAAAAAGCTACAGATTCACATGCCGATGTTAACCTGTCACTCTTAAATTACAGGGCAACACCCATGAAACATGAATTGTTCCCAGAAGAAATGCTGTTTAACAGGAAACTCAAAACCAGGCTGCCAAATCTTGTGGATGATGCTCATTAGAATAAAAAGCAAGATGTGAAAATATTTTAAAAATTCAACAAACTCAAACAAAAATAGTACTATGACAGGGGTTCCAGGGAATTACCACAACTGCACAACAAAGATATGGTGTTTATTTCAGATGGATGAACATGGAAACAAAAAGCACTAGTTTCCCCATCAAGTAGCTCCCAGATCCTATCAAGTAGTCACACTGAATGGATAGGTGTTAAGAAGGAACAGACAACACTTGTAACTCATAAAGAGGAGAAAAGAAGCATCATCATGAGATTCACCAGAGGAAACAGCTAACATCAAAGCAACAAGAAACAATAGAGGAGACTGAAAATGACACAGAAGTAGAGACCTCTGAACAAGGAAACCAAACAAGAATTGACCCAATAAGGATTGAGAATCCAGAGAAACCAAGAAAATCACTTAATGCTAAAAAGCCAACACAAAGACTAATAGAGACCTGTTAAAATTTGCTTTTTAATATGGATTGAACTAAACTGCCAATGTTAGTATTATATGGGGATATGTTACATGTAAAGGGAGAAGATGTGTGGCTACCTTTAAGAGTGGTATGTATAAATTGTTACATTTGCCCTGGGATTGCAGGAGAGAATAGCAAAACTGTAGGCAAGGTACTGCTCTCTGAATAAACAAGCTTTATCATTCTATAAGCTTAACTTCTTGGTCTTTTAACAACAAAAAACATTGGCGACTAGTGCCTCCTGATACGGGGGGGAGAGGGTACCAGCGGCTCACCAAGGGGGAGTGGTCCCCCAGCGGTTGATCGCTGACTGGGGGGGTGGGGTCCCCCAGCCGACAGCAAAACCGGAAATGCCGGTGGCAAATCTGGAAGTGCCACTGTCACTGTGGCACGCTGACAATCTCAGGGCATGTGCTCCCCCGTACCTCCCCTACATGTCGCCTATGACAAAATCTGTGCATTCATTAGGGAGCCCAAGAAGTGGAAAAGGGACACAGAAGACACATAAGCGGACACGGTAAACAGACCTTCCGAAAACGCTGTCTCCTCCAACTCCTTCTTGAGAAGCCCATCACAAGGTGAATTGGAAATCAAATAGTGACCAAGTGAAATCTTGGCACAGGAAGCAAGTAAGGAATCTACATGTCTGAACAAGTTCCTGTGGAGATTTGAAAATAGTGTTTCTGAGCCCTTATTTCACCTTTCAGTTATACCTCCATTCATCTGCTCAAGCTAAATGTTTTTAGCTTGAAGTCAAACTGTTACATTCTGCAGCATGTGTGATCAGAGAGAGGGCAGGCAAGGGGTTACTGCTACTTCTACAAAACTAGGAAATGTAGTTTCTTACCTGTGAGTCACTATTTAAGCAATCCCATTCTTCTCTCTTCTCACCCTCCACTCCTTCCTTTCTCTAAAAGGCAGGGGACTGAAAGAAGAAATAACCATAATCCATCAGTAAGAGCACAGTAAATCTATCAAAAGAAAGGTTCAAGGTCATGGCTTTCAAAGAGAATTTCATTGCCTTTCAAATACAAGTTAAGGGCCTTAGTCTTTATAGTGACAACAAGACCTGCCCTCAGGCCACAGGGCCATTGCAATTTGCAGTGGGGAAATATTGCTGGGATTTTGAAATGGTGGTGCTCTATGTAGAGGGAAAGCAAGAAAAGCATGAAAAGGAGTTCATGTGAAAGGAAAGAACTAGCTTTTTTTTTTTTTTTTCCTCCAAATGTCTTGTCCAGATCCAGGCACTCAAGTCAGCAGGATTCATTAAAGTGAATAAAAATGGCCTCAGTGTGAGGGGGGCCTATCACAATCTAATCCTGCTAAATCTGCTATTCCAGGAAGCTTCCCAAAAATCTGAATTCAATTTCCAGGACACTGGACGGTTGTTTGCCCAGTTGCAATGAACCAGAAGCTTCATAAGCTTTTTATTTTCCTTGAAGGAACCAGCTGAGTTAAATTCTAAATTCTTAAAACATCCCAGATATCTCTCATTGTTTGTTCATTGTTCATATGCAGCTCTACATTTATTCTTTTCAACGAGCTATTGTTCCATAGGAGCATTACAAATCTGAGAGCAACCAAACATGAACCACACATGGCTTCAGTTAATCAAGAGCATAACATCTAGCTTGAAAAGGAACACCAGGCTTGACTAACACCAGAATGACCTGCAGAAATGTTTTCTGGCTTATTGTACTAGATAGTGTCTGCTGTGCTCTAGTTCTGGGTCATTGCTGCCCATATTTATATTTAATTTTTAAAAACATTGCAACCTGCAAGAATTCAATGTATAAAATTGTCATTTTATATAGATGCTTTAAGTGTCTCCATGTGCTTGTTAAAAACTGCCACTCATGCATTGTCCTATTAAACTGTTAGCAAAGGTATGGGTAAGTGTTTCTCTATTGTTCCCATATTGAAACACAGACTTCTGATGCCCTCTGCTGATTCAGTGCAGGGTTTTTTCCTGTCTGTACATAAAGAAGTGGAGAAAGTGGAAGAAGCACTGACTAGGTATTATTTTCATTCCTAATAAACATATGTGCCTTTTTAACAAGCTACTGTAAATAGCTTCCAACCAAGAAGCCTGTTAGAATACAAAGTAAACTGTGATAACACTGCCTTCTTTTCCATTCAAAATCACAACCCAGATCCTACATGCTATAAGATGTATATAAGATGCATGTCAGTTTGTGAGGAAATTCAGGTGGTGCCTCTATACAAGACGCAATGAATTTGTAATAAAAATGGCTTTAAGGGGCATTACAGCAATTTACAGATAGGGTTTACAGATGTGTTTTATGTACACATAATGCACATTTGAGCAAAGATGCTATTGGAAAATTCATGGAAGCAGATATACAGCAAAAGACTCAAACTGTGAAACCTGAGACAGAACCTAAAAAAACTGGGAACCTGCTCAAGCCAGAAAATTTCTACAGACCTGGCATACCTTATGGGGAATTATGTATATTTAGTCTGTATAAGATGGAAACTGTCTGACATAGAAACAGAAAGAAAATTTGAGGTCCATGTATAGAATTGCTCTATATATCACTGGGAGTAATTACCTATATTGTGTGTGTGTGGGCAGAGTGTAAGCATGGAGCTCCATCTCTAAAATGGAAAACTATTTAAACCAGAACTTTTCTCCAATCCCATGCAATTCCATTTTAGATAGTTTTCATTGTATGTAGTAACAGTGCCAGATTCTGTTCCCATTACCGTCAATATCTGGTCCAAACTATAGCTAGGCAAGATTTCCTCTGTGGCTCAGAAACTCTTCAAGAGAAAATGCACTTGAGATAGGCTGTGACAGCCTAATGAAGCTGTAATCTCCAATCCTTCACCAAGGATTTGGATCCCCTAAAACATGACTAGCACTAGGCAAAAACGGGTCACAGCCAGAGATGGAGAGGCTTGTTCACTGCACTTTGGCTACAACTTCTGCAAGTCTGGGCTGAACCTTCTGAGAAGCATAAAGCTGTTCCATATATGTCACCTCAAAGAAGGGTGCCATGGAAAAAGTACCTTTAATTTCTGTGAATCGGTGGCTTAGCTGACATAGGAAGTGGAATTATGTCTTCCTGAAGCAAAAGCAAGAATCTAGCTTTCTGCAATTCCATTCTAGTACATTTATCCCTTCTGACCAAAGTACCTATCAGAATTAGAGCTGCATACGTTGTTTCCTTTGGGAGGACAAAGCAATGAAGGAGTCAGGCATTTCTGAAAAGTACTCCTGTTTATTTGCACAGAGCTTCCAAACTCTTGCCTCCCTGAACACCGTGGGAGTCGAACAGCAGGAGATGGGGCTTTTTTGTTCACAGTTCCAAGCCTCTCTCCAGCTAGCAGTTTACTCAAAAACACTCTCTTATCTTTTCCCTAGGGTCATTCTCTAAGGGCACTGACAGACATACAGGCCTCTGCTCTAACTCATGACACATGGAGCTTTATGTAAAGTGCCATAAGTTAGAGCGCCCCCTCCCCCACCGGCCCAACAGATGTTTGCCTGTTGGATGTGGGGGCAGGAGGGGAATCAAGCCCACCTGCAGGAGCCCAGGATCCTGCCCATGGGCAACTGGTGCCTCCAGAGTCTGCGAGGGGGCCCCAAATCACCAACAGGGGGGGAAGGTCCCCCAGCAGCTGATCACCGAGCCAGTGGTGAAACTGGACATGCACTTCCACCAGCACTTCTGGTTTAGCAGCTGGCACTTCCAGGGGGTGCACGGCTGATCTCAGGGGGTGCATGCGTACCCGCATGCACCCCTACATGTCGCCAATGATCCTGCCTACAGCATCTCTCCCCTAGACCCCCTGCCCCCAGCTTCATGGCTGTCTGTAGGAAGGGAGGGGTGATGTGGGGGTGGGAGAAAGCTACTGTCTGGGGTTTGCCTGGCCTGAGCTGGAGGGAGGGATTTGGGGTGGGTGGGTGCAAGGTAGGCAGGATCCAATCCACCTGCACCTCCCCTCCAGCTCAGGATGGGCAAACCCCAGCTACAGCTTGCACCCCATCCCCCCTCCCTTCCTGCAGACAGCCCTGGGGGCATGGCTGATGCAGCCCAGCCCCAATTGTGCAATAGTAAACCTAGAGAACACAAGTTTCCTAAGGCAGTCCAAAGTGGAACACCTTCATTAGATCCCTCATTTGATGAGGGTTAATTTTTGTCATGCAATCAGCCACTTTAAAAGCACTCTGCAGCCATGTACATATGTCATAGCATGGCTGTAAAGTGCTTTCAGGGGGTCAATCACATAACAAACCTAACTTCTAGCTGCACCCGAAGTGATTCTTTGGCTGTTCTGGGGATTTCTTTGCTGATTTCACTGTATGTTTGTGTTGCTTCTGCTGCTTCCTTCTCCCACAGATGCACACGGCTGTATCAAACAACAACCAGCATTCAGCTTTGTGCGAACCTCCTTCATGCGTCTATCTAGCTTAAGTTTGTGCGGGCCGGCTCCCGATCCCATCCTCGCCATGTGCGAGCTGGGCCTGTCTTTGCGCACGCGGACTGTGGCCAGCAGCCCGGGCACGCGGGGCCGAAGAAAACCGCGGGGCGGTAAGGTACACGCGAGCTAGAATCAGGTACAGAGGCGTAATGGTTGATTGAAAAGATTATTTACTTACACCCAAGGAGGTCGCGGTGTAGGCTGGACAGCTTTCCAGGTGCAGCTCCGCTTGAATCCTCGTTGGAGGACTCTGACAAACTCGGTTCTTTGACCCTGGAGTGGTTTAGGCTCCGCGGGTTCGGCAATTCTTTCCTCACGGAGTGGCTGAATCTCCGTGGGTTCTATTCGGTTCCCAGGTCCCCCGGAGCTGTTAAGACTCCATGGGTTCGAAAATTGGGTATATAGGATAGGGATACATCTAGGATTGCGCTCGGTGATGGGGAGAGGCTAGAAGCTAAACGGACCTCCGTTGCCTGCTTAAGAAAGGTGCGTTGGGTCCGCAAGGGTCCACATCGCTTGGAGATCTTCACACAGCGCGAAGTCTGCTCCTCCTGGGAAGTTCTGTATCTCTCCAGGTTTCCTCTCTCTCCAACTTGGGCAGAAACTACCCAAGCCTTTTGTACGGCTAGCAAGCCAATAGCTAGCTGCCACGTATGCCTACATTTAGAACCGGCCAATAATGTGGCACAAATCTAAATACAAATGGCGGGAACTCCTTTGCACCGTGCATCACTATGATGCAAAAGAAATGCACCATGCAAAGAAGGCTACAAACAGCAGGAAATACTCTTTTCCACGCGGGTTCTCCTATTGCAGCAGAAAACTCTACCGTGCAAAACAGCTGCAATTTGGCGGGAACATAATTTAGCGGTGCCGAAGCACACAAAAACAAAAAACCACAACTTTGGGTTGTGACAACGTTCTAACAAGATTTGAATGTGGCCTCTCTTTTGGGAGTGAGAGGTTTCTACTGTTTCAGCTTCTTATTTCATAAAGGAGCTAAGCTTTGCTTTTTACATTATCCTGAAAGAAAGGGAACTGCTAACCCTATCAGCTACAGTGAGATTTCACCTATCCCCTAGCATAACAGTCTATAGTTTATTATGGGAAGTGGAAGCACTAAAGAAGAATGTCATGTCAGTGCCCAGGCAACCCCTAGTGAAATAAGGGGTAATCCAGGCAAAGAGCACTGCTTAAAGATGAGTTTCAGGCTTGGTCCTTATTCTAGGGAACACCTGGGGCTCTGCTTCTCTCAGAAAACAAAATATTTGGAAAATCAAAATAAAATAAATAAACCTTCCACACTTCTGCACATTATCTGTGGCTGTTAATTCATGCATTTTCTGAAAAAGGTTATGGAGTTCCTCACTAGTAGGTTTCCTGATAGAAAGGAGCTATAAACATGAGTGTGTTTGATGGAGACTGGCCATCAAGGGTAAGAACAATCTGACAGCACAAAAGATGAAAGTAGAGAGTGACCAGAGCAGCTGAGTGACTTCCTTTGAGTGCTTGCCCTGAAAATGGGTCTGACTAAAGAAACAGCTTCACCTACTTCTGGCAATAATGTTTGAACAATGAAAGATCCTTGAAGAAATGCAGCTGACAAGGACTGACATAAAGAGTGCATGACATAGCTCACAAGTGGAAAATAGGAGATGGAGGGGAGAACAGGCACCACTTGTGGGTAAGTGCCAATGTAAGAAGGAAGCCTGCAGTTACAGGAGATATCATTTTTTTAAAGGCTTTGTGATAAGCTAAAGGGTTGGAAGTAGATTTAGTGGGGGCTCAGCTGAGGTATTTAAGATTACCAAGGATAGTAAACACTAATCAACCTCTCCTTTTTTGGCTCATAAAATGGGAAGGGAGGTCTGTTAAGAGCTGGCAAAGATGTACAGAGGAAGTCACTAGAAGTACACACAAGTTTTATTTATCCCACAAAACACACAAACCATGCTATTTGTGATGGCCATCTACTAGTGCTTTATCTATTAAGCATTTACACATACAGACACAGTTCTCACAAACCTTTTCTCGTAATGGAATCTGAATTAACTGTACAGTTTGAAATTACCAGGTGACTTTCAGCTAACACAATCCCTCTTTGACCCCTAGCTTCTGCTGCTTTTTGTCCTCAGACCATTGATTTGCAAGGAGATTTGCCTGGCATCGCCTTTCCTAAGCTCCTGAGTGTCACCTTAAAGGGAACTACGTTCACACTGCCAGTTTCCCCTGCATCTGCAGGTGTATGGGGGCTCTCAGGTCACCTTTTGAGGGCATCTGGTCTTTGGTTGCTCTTAGAAAATGACAACTGTGGCAATGGGGTTATCCTAGTACTTCTGCCATTTATTACCTTGTTCCTGCTCTCTAGATGCACACTCCTGGACTATGACTATGCACTTTCATTAGGTGCTGGCTGTAACCTTACTGACAGTACTAAAATGGGTCTATTTGGCACCTCCCTCAGAAGTATTTATCTTGTTGCCACCATTTAATAAATTCTTTCATCTTTTCCATTACTGCTAGCAAACAAATTTTAAAGCTGAAGGCTGCAGAACCCAGATGCCTCCTGACATGATATTCTGTTCTGGATTTCATTGCGGCATTTCTCCAGTCCAGTAACATTGTCCACATTTCTTTATTATTTTAGTATTCCCTTTTCAACAATTTCCTGGCAATATTAAGAGCCACTTCTGATTTGCTGTTAGGCTGGCTGTGATTCTGTAAATCAGAATTTGTGTACGTCTTATTATGCTCCATAATCTACAGATTACAAACACTTAAACTAAGGTCTGTTACTTGTAATAAGAGTCCCTGGAATCCCATGCCAGATAAACTGCAGCATTCAACAACACAGGCTGTTGTTGTTGTTGTAGATAAGGGACTTATTTTATAATAATAAAAAAGTAAGCAACCACCCCAAGGTATACAAGATTCCCCAATATCTGTTAACTCTACAAGTGATTCTTATTAAAGTAGTATAAAAGTGATGTTGTAGCCATGGTGGTCCATAAACTATGCAAAAGGCAAGGATTTCAGAGGGTGATATCTTTTACTGGACCAAGTATATAGTTGGGATAGAGTAAACAACCTTCTGATTGGTTCCAGCATGGGAAGAATCAGAAGAATCAAACAGCTACATCCTATACAGAAAGACCTTGACAGAAATATTTCCAATTCCTCCCCTCCTGGTCCAACTCATCATCAGAAGCAAACGCTCCACTGTTCAACAGACATCAAATGGGACATAGCCTTCCCTTGGCAAGAAATGTTTAACCTATATCTTCACTGCAACTACAGTCAACACACCCACAACAAAACATCAGAATTCACGGTTCCTACACATGGCTTTCCCAAAATGTGATATACCTGGTCCAATGTCCTCATGGCAACTATATGGGTGAAACTAAAGAGCAACTACACACTAAAATAAACTCACATAAAAAAATATATAAAGAAAAGAGACACATATACACCATTAAGAGGACATTTCTCACCGAACAACCACACCTTCTCTGACTTCCCTATCTTGTAGTCAAGGGAGAACTACCTAAGACCTTTAAAAGGAAAACTTGGGAATAAAAATTTATAAGATGGCTAGACACTAAGAACCAAAAATCTAACACTGATATTGGCTTTATGGCACATTATAACATACCTGACACCTGAATTCTTTCCACACATGAATGGTGACCATCATTTTTCTCCCTCTTGATAGGCCTTGATTGGCCAGTAATTTTTCTTTCATGAGAGATATGTGGCAACATATACTGGGCATTTACCTTTCTACGATTTCTTTCATAATGCATATATTGTTTGCCCCTTGTTATTTGAAGAGCACTACTCTGTTTCTTTACTTCTGCTAATTGTATGTCTGCTACTGTCTTCCTGAAACTGTTTTTACTATGCTGTGCTTAGCTTCTTCTGATCAGACCTGAAGAATGCCTGCATTCAAAACCTTGTCTAACTCTATCCCAGCTATACAGTTGGCCCAATAAAAGAGATTATCCTAAGAAATCCTTGCCTCCCTTGTTGAGATCACATGGCTGAAATTAAATTGCAAAATATATTGTGGCCTAACCTGTGACTTACTGAAGTTCTATCTTTTCATTTGACTCCTCTGAATAAACAGGGTCCTTTGTGGCATTGCATTTATTCCAAAATCTTAGTTTGCAGAGTTTGCCCTTGTTAGGATATGGGAGTGTACATTTGTATATGTCTTATTATGCTCCATAATCTACAGGCACTTTGGGCAGGCACTAAATGTAGAATTTTAACCTGGGGTGCCTTTTCAGAAATATGGAGAATTTATCTCGTACAATTTTGCAGTGATCTTAAATCTCATTATGTTGCTAGTAGAGCTACTATCAGAATGACATTTTAATATCTAAACTGAGTGCCTTGGAAGTTGAAGTTTTAGCAATGCAAACCATATGCTAGTAGACTATAAGGCAGGGGAGACAAACTCACTCAAGGAAGCCCAATCGCCAATCCTTTTCTTTTTGGACTGTTTCTGTTCCTGCTTACAAAATTATTTTTCTTTCAAGAGAGATATGTGGCAACGTATGCTGGGCGTTTGCCTTTCTGTGATTTCTCTCAAAATACATATATTGTTTGCCCCTTATTATTTGAAAAGCACTACTGTTTCTTTGCCTTTTATTATGTGCATGGTGTGTATGTTCCATTTTTCCTAACGCTTTCAATTTATGTAGTCGTTTCTCAACTGGTTTACTATTGCAGAAGAAATGGGTATGGCCATATGATCAAGGTCCATTTCAGACTTCACAACAATACGTGCTTTGACTTCATTACCCTCAGTTCAGAAAGGGAACTAGGATGCCTAAAGATAGAATCCAGATTGCTTCAGCAGGCACTTCTATTTAGGCACTACATTATCTAAAAATTAGATGCCAGGCTCCAAGTGAGTGATTGAAAGTCTGTTCCTGGGCTCCCTTTATAGTCATTGGAGATAGTTAGCCGCTTGCAAAGGGTGATTCAGAGAGACCAGCTGCTGATCAGGCAACTTCCTATGCTAGCTGACCAGGGAACACTAAACTCAAATACATGCCTTCCTCTACTCAGGTTCCAGACAACTGTGGGAAGGCATCGGTTAGAGCACTTGTGGGGAAAGTGAGGTACTTGGTTGTTAGACCCTCTTCTGCCTAAGGGGATTCCAGCCCCCATCTCCTACCCATATAAGAAAGTAGTTTAACCACAGGCTACAGAAAATGTTATGAGGGGCACCCTTCACCTCTTCTTTTGAAACAGGGCCAAAAGAAATGCAAGAGTCATTTAGCCAGAAATAGAATGAACAAGAGGGAGCCAGACTAACCTAATGGTGGGGGCAGTCAGCTGATAGTAAAGAGTCCTGGGCTCTGGTCCTCTTAAGATTGTTTCTGTGTTTTCATCCAACATCTGTCTCATTTGAGAAGTACAATCAGTCCAGACAGCAGGGACCAGAACCCAAGATTTGTCCAGCTGCATGAGTGGCTTGAGGTAAGAAAATCTCAAGAAATTAAAGAGAAAGATTCAGTTTTCTGATCCTTTTTATAGGATCCTGGACATTTACCTTTGATGGGAGCTAAGCCCCTAAATACCTTTGAAGATCCAAGGCATCACTTTCTCTGTGTGTCATTTCTCCATCTCTTAAACAGAGATATCAATACCTCTATAACTCAAACAGGTGCTAATTTAATATAAATGCTTGTCAAGCACACAGACACAATGATAATGCAAGACTGTAGAAAAGTGGGGTGGCTAGATAGGTAGACAAAATGAGGACCATGTTGCAAAGAATAAGATAGGAGAAAGAAGAGGACAGGTTCTCTCCATGATAGTTACTCCTTCAGATGAAGTTACAGTATTAAGGAGACATCTTTTTCTTTTATTCTACTCTTAATTGGGAGTAACTAATTAAAAGTTACTTTCCCTAGCAATGCACATGTCTTCTTTATACAGTGCATAACTGGCAGGCTGTCTCCTAAACCATGCTCATGTAGAGCTATTTTTCAGATTAAATTTGACAAGCATTTCAGTGGAGCACCCTGTTCTTATCACCGAGAATAATGCTGAAAAATGAGACTTAAAGCAGGTGTTGACACTTCTTTTGTCCTACAAGTGTCACAGGATGAACAATGTTCACTGAAGGTCTTCAGGTGATTTCCATTAACATTAGCTGTTACTGGGCAACATCTAAGGGAAGCTACTAAAATTCTGTTAATTATAACTAGCATTATTATTCATTTTTCTTAAAGTATAATGAAGGGAATATTAGCTGATATAGAGCTAATAACAGCTGGGAACAGCTAGCACCTACAGTACAATGCACTGCAGTTTATATACTAAGATTGCAAACAGAACTGTCAAAGTCATCTAAGAGAGTTGGGCACCCAGGCAATGTATTCAGGCACCTATGGCTGCCAACAGACATGACAAGTGTGCGGGCCGGGAGTGATCTGTGGCCCTTTTGCGCATGCGCAGGCTGTGGCCAGCAGCCCGGGCACAGTGGGTCGGAGAGAACGGGCGGCACGCTAGAATTAGTCACGGACGCGTAATGGTTGATTTAAAGATTATTTACTTACACCGAAGATGGTCGCGGTGTAGGCTGGACAGTTTTCCAGGCACAGCTCCGATTAAATCCTCGTTTGAGGACTACGACAAGCTCGCTCTCTCCCACGGAGTTGTTGAAGCTCCGTGGGTCCGTTTATTCACTCACACGAAGTTTGCTAGGCTCCGTGGGTCCTTTTGCGCGCAGGGAGAGGGATACGTCTAGGAATTAATCGGCGACAGGGAGAGGCTAGAGGCTGATCAGACCTCTGTTGCCTGCTTGAAATACGCTGGGTCCAATAGGCTCCGCAGCGCTTAGAGATCTTCACAAGACGTGAAGTCTCCTCCTCCTGGTGTTCATGGAGTCCTCCCTTGCGGGGGTTCTCCTCGGCGTTCTCCAAGTTCTCTCCAAGCTCTCCAACTTGGGCGGAAACCACCCAAGCCTCTTATACGGCTAGCAAGCCAATCACTAGCCGCCACGTGTGAATAATTTCATGCAAGCCAATAATGGGGCTCGAATTATAATACAAATTGGCGGGAAATTCTCCCTTGCACTGGGGTTCTCCTTTACAGCAGAAAACTCCACCGTGCAAAGAAGCTGCAATTTGGCGGGAAAATAATTTAGTGGTGCCAAAGCACACACAAAACAAAAATCACAACTTTGGGTTGTGATAACAAGCAATAACAACAACAAAAACAGTGCTTTTCCAGAAGAGGAAGTGTGTTAGCTTGAGCCAGCTTTCCCAGCATCTGTATAAATCTGGCACTTCATCAAGGCTTTTTAGCTCTTGTATCTAAATCAGCTATTAGATAAAAGTTCCAAAAAGACCCACTGAAACACCCAATCTATACAGACATTGAGAAAGCCAGGTCAAACTAATGCAATGCCTCTTCTGGACACGCGCTGTGCTCAGCATGGGGGTGCACCAAGCTTAAAAGTAAAGTACAGTTTAGTTTGTTTTGTCGTTTTCACATCTGTAAGCAACCTAAGATTATATCAACACCATGATGGACACTGCTCAGGAACACTGCTATGAAAGTGTTGCATTGCACTTGCACTGCAGCTGCACCACATGCCAAAAAAAAAAAATCCACACCATTCTGATTATTAGTACACCCAAAAGAAAGCAACTCCGCTGTCATCTCAGAAAAACAAAAGCAAGCCTTTTTTTCAGCATGTGTCATGCATGGAGTAGGAATATGTGGGGGAGACTTGTTTGCATACTGGTATGCCCAGCACCACAGTGTACACGTGCCCCAACTCATCTAGGCCCCTGACTCTGATTTTGTAGGAGAGAAAATTCTCTCCTACAAATATTCTTTTGATAATTCTTGTGTACAATTTGTTATTTGTTTGTCAATGACTCAGAGTACAGGTAAGATAGCCAAAAGGAGGACCTCTATCAGAAAATAGGCATTAAAAATAGTCTTGTTTGCTAGGAATCACTTTCTCTCAATCTCCCTATTAAAGGGGAGGATGTCCCTCAGCTGGCTAGATTGCATGTGGGAAGAACTTTTCCCAGCCTGATCTAATCCTGTAAAATAAGATGAGAATCAGTTAATTGCCCAAGAGAAGCCATATATCCATGTATAGCACTTTTGCAGGTATGCATTAGTTGTGGAGTTTCCTGTTGATGTAACAAGAAATTAAATGCAACTGTAAAAACATTTTTTTTAAGGTTCTTTTAAAAAATCACTTGCATACTTGTTTTATTGAAAAAAATTAGTTCTTTCAAACTTGCTTGTGCCCTTAGGATCTGGCAACAATTGACTGAAGAACAGAACAAAAGCAGAGGTCTTGTTAAACTGTAGTTCCCTGTTACTTTCATTCATACTTTCAGACACCCAGCTGCAGAGGAAACTCCAGTGAAGAGACTTAATAATGTCTTTATACACAGGTTACTGTTGGCTCTGGACTAGGTATGCTGAGAGCTCCCAGTACACTATGCCAGTGGTCTCCCACAGGAGACTTCTCTTATAAAAAACATTTAAGGGATAGCTCAGCTTCCCTCCTTCCAAGTTTTCCTCAAACTATTCTTTGGGTGCATCTACACATTGCTGTACAGCAGCATTGCTACAGCACCATGCTTTAGTACTTCCTTTTGGAAATATTAAAGCACAGCACAGTATGGGCAGTTACTAGCTGTGTGCTTGGTGCACCATTAAATTTTGCCACTATGTCACCATAGTGGCGCACCATACCCAGGAAGTGTACCACTCCAGCGATGAAGCTGGCAATCACATGTAGACACACACGATTGCTACATCACCGTAGTGCGCCATACAGTGACATAGCGCATCGCCAAATCACCATAGAGCAATGTGTTGAAGCATCCTTTGAGATAAGCAGGGTTTATGCTACTTCTCTCCTTGCAGAAAGAGCAGTTGTCAGTCCACAGAAAGCCTTTGTCCCTTCCACCCTCCCCTTCCCAATGCATTTTCTTCTAGAGATGCAAAGCATCCTGTCATGTGTTCTGTATTAATCAGAATTCAGCATTGTTGCACCTCATCTTTAGCCACCCTAATGAAATCCACAGCCCTGAGTGAGGCAACCCTAGGATCCCTAAGAGTTAGACTTCACAGCAGTTAGCAAACTGAGTAGACAGTCATCTAAACTGACAGGGAGGAAATAGTGAGATGAAGCCAGGATTTTCCTTCTCCTGAATAGTTAGGCAGTGAAAGCAGGCTGGAGGCAAACTGTTCTTGCTACCTGGGACTTTCTCCTATGAACTCTTTCCTGGAGTTAGGCTAGCTTAGGTGCCCGTCTCACAAAATACAGCAGCTAAGGAGTAGGTGTTGATGTCCCTAATAGGCTCGTGGTTGGAACGCTGATGAGGGGGAAGACCAAACTAAGGGTGCTCACACAAGTAACATGTTTTACGCATTTGGGCCCCTGAAAGTGCTCTATAGCTGTGACTTAATACACATGCATGGCTGCAGAGTGATTTTAAAATCGTTGATCACACAAAAAAATTAGGATGAAGGCACTCTAAAGCAGAGTGCCATAGGGGACTTGTGTTCCCTCCAGGGTTAATTTTTCCCGCTTTGCAGGGCTGGGCTAGTGCTGACACCACCAAGTACAAGCCCAGCCCCACCCCACCGCAGGGCTGTCAGCAGAAGAGGGAGAGGGGCGAGGGGAGGGAGCAGCCAGCACGGAGATGCCAACTGCTTTGCCTGGAGAAGGGTGCGGGGTGAAACAGAGTCCCCTCACCGCACAGGCCTCTCCCCAGCTACGCTGACTGGGGTGTTGTGGGGTGTCAGCTGGGCATGCCAGGCAAGGGGGCTCCATTGCACCCTGCCCACCTCCCTCCCAGCTCCATCCGTGGCAATGCAGCCAGCAGCTCTGTACTGCCACTGTCAAGAGACCCAGGCAGAGGGTGGAGATAAGGGAGCCCCTTCATCTCCCAGGCCCCCTCCAGCTACCCCGGTTGGGGTTTGGGGTGGAAGTTGGGCCCTCCTCTGGGTCCTTCCTCCTAAGAGTCCCTCCTCTGTTTCTCAAGCACAACAATATTATCAGTATCTACATGGTAACGTTGCTACCCCTAAGCATGCAACTATTTCCAATGCCTGTTGTCTTATTTATGTACTAGATATTCATTGGTTAACAAGCAGAAATAATCCTGGGAGTAGAGACAAGAACCCAGGTCTCCCTCTCCTCAGAGAAGTGCCATCCTCATTGGGTCACAGTGTCATACTTTCTTGTTCACTATCTTTCTGGTTCAATGACTCTTGCTTTGCAAGCTTCCCCGTGAAGGTTCAGTAGGAGCAGTAGAGGTGCCCCACACAGCCTAGTCTATATATCTGGAAAGTGGGAGATGTGGGTTTGAGACATTTCCATCTGAGGAGCTTGTAAAACCTAGGTCTTTCACGTGCTTGGTAAGTGTTATAACCACTAGGCTATTGGATGCTAATTGCCAGGGTTATGACTGGAACACGAGTGGTCAAAACTCAGTGCTAAAAAGTCACAAGCCTGAGAGCCTAGAGCCAGGATCCACAAACCAAGAGATCCAGAGCCAGAAGTCAGACTGGAGCTAGAAAATTAGGAACTGGGCAGTGATTCAGGCCAGAGCTAGAACATAAAAGTTAAGCAAGGATTTAGGCAGGAGCTAGGCAAAGATTCAGGCAGTATTTAGGAGCTATGCAGAGGGGCATCCATAGAGCACTGGATAGCCAAAGAAGACTGGGAGAGTGATTACTTATATCCAGGCAGGCACATCCATGCTGACCCACCCCAGGTAATCAGGGTCAGCTGCTTCTCTGATTCCTTTTATATATATCCATGCATGCACACATACATATGCTAAGGGTTAGGTACTTCAGCTTGTCATATACTTGAACTAAATGTTGAACAAGCACTATTAATAATACCTCTACTCTCTCTCTCTCATTATTGCATCATCTTAAAAAAAATAATTTTAATTAAATATTATTTTGCATCAGTGATGCAGACATGACCTGTGAAATTAGTGTGTGGGAGCTAGTGACTTATCTTATTTTTAAAATGACAAGGCCACACCTAATTATATTCATCACTTATTTTGAGGCAAAAAAATCTCATTTAAAGCCTGATTCAGGGGGGCATGGTTATAAAGATGTGGCATAACATGTTATCAGGGACCTGTAGCAGGACTATGAATTTAAAATGCCTAATCTTTTTTCCAGGTTTTAAACAGCTTGGGAAAGAAGTTTCATTCTAAAATTAAATATCCTTGATACACATTATATCATAACAAAGCCTGTAACTAGAGTTAACAGTTTTTACAGTTATATTTTTAACTGTTTTTTACAGTTAGGGTGTTTTTTCTCATTTGCCTTTACTGCTAAAAATATGTATAAGATTTTTCTTTTTAAATCCTTAATTGAATTTGAATGTGAGCCAAAGATCTGCTTTTATTTTCTCCAAAATTCACAAACAATGACAAAAATTGCTTTTTAAATAGGTCAGAAGTACTCAGATTTGTGCCTCACCACCACTACCTATAGGCATTGCAGGAATATGGATTAAAACAGCCATTAATACGTGCATATACAAATCACACTTGAGCCATGCTAAAAGGGTAGGCCTCACTGAGAGCTGAATATGACATATCATACATGGCTTACAAGGAAATGCTGTAAAGGTTAGACTGTTAGGTCTAATGGGCACCTCTCAAAGCCAATGAATAGGGATTGATAAAACCAGTACAGGACACCAAAACAAGGATCAGAATGACCTGGTAAACAGGTTTTCCTGTACGGTGGGAAGGTCACATTATGATGATGTGTCATTATCATCCACATCCCAGTTCCCATGAGACAGTGTGACCTTCTCACCAAATATGCTCAGTAGGGCTGCATTCTGGTTGATCAGGTATGTGGCGATAAGTTCAGCGCATAAGGCTGGGTAAGCCCCAAAATTGTAGCTCAGCAAAAATCTGTGACTAGCAAATGTTTAGCCCCAGAGAAGGAGGTCCCTTCCATCTTATCCCAGCAGTCTAGTGATTAGGGCACTTCCTGGGTTCTAGACCCCTGTCCCGCAGAGAGGTTTGAACCTGATCTTCTGCTTTCCAGCAAAGACTTTCTAACCACCAGGCAACACATCAGGCGCTATCCAGACCCCTCTTCAGCCCTTCCCTTAAATTTGACTCCTGAGCAGTTGAGAGAGAGATGTGGGACTAGGAAGAAGAGAATAAAGCGGAGGGGGGTTGACTCAATGAGATGGATGCTGTTCTGGAAGGGACAGGATTGTGTGTTTTAGCCTGGTCCCCTCCTCCCAGTGTGGCAGAAACTTCTACACTGCTCCCTACCCAGCAGTGGATCAGCTTCAATCAGAGCACTGAAGAGAAGTCTGGAACCTGTTCTCTGGTAGTTAGAGCACTTTGCTGGGGGGCACAAGATGCAGGTTCAAACTCCCTCTGGGTGAGAAGTAGTCCAAATCCAAGGTCTCTTATTCCTCAGGCAAGTGCCCTAACCGCTGAATGGCCCACCTTCACTACCAAGTATGCATGCAGGGTGATTCTGTTTCATCACAGGGCTCCATACCTGCCAGTTAGGTGTGTCAAGAGAAATAGGTTTGGTCCTATGTGCCTAAATTTGAAGATTAAGTGCTTGTGCCAAGATGGACACAGTGAATGTGGGTGCGAACAAGCACTCATGGGACCCAATTCAGATTTAGACATCTTAGTTTAAACTGCCTAATCCTGAGTAGGAATTGTCATGTGCAATTGTTTGCCACTTGCCAGGTAGAGGCACAGGTAGCTGGAGGCAAGTAAAGTGGGGAAGGCTGGTGGTCCCACAGGGGAAGCTGGCAGGTCTATAGGGAGGCTAGTGGTGGGGGCGGCAAAAATAGCCTGGTCAGAGTTGGAGGGATAAAAACAGCATAGTCCCAGGATTGGAGAGAGGGGCTGAGTTTTCCCAGCCTTGGAGCTATGCTGAGAACATGTGCAAGCGTTCGTTTGGTCAGGTTTACCCATTTTAGGCTGGGTTAACCCATGCCAATCTAAAGTTGGTTCTCATCTGATGAGAACTAACTTTAAATCAGGGGTGCCATTTTTAGGGCAAGCCAAGCCCTGAGAACCTATCCATGTATATGAATTTAGATCACCCTAAGCTTAGTTAGGGCAATCTAAATCTAATGCTTGTACATACCCTGTGATTACTCGCATCCATCTGCTAACTTCATGTGTAAGAGGCCAGTTAGTTGTTTAACATGCTGTTTGGACAAAGACCTTCCTGATTTGTTGTCTCAATGGTAATAAATGCATATTTTATATAGGCAGTCAACCACTGATACATTTGAAAGCTGGACCTTTTTCAAATAGAATATGTATTGAGCAGAAATCATTATCCAGAAGAATGCTAGGAAAATATGCATTTTGCAATGAAATTCAGCTCAGTATACAGGCTGGGCCCTAGTCTTTCCTAAAAATTCCCAGGGAAACTTTTTTTGTAAAGATAGTGAGCAGGATTTGCTCCAGAGATTTTGAAAGGTAAATGTGATGCACATCTCATCACTTTAGATAGATAGACCTATTAATAATACTGAAAGGATTATTTCCAAAGCTGTACAGTAGCTTTTTGAAAATACCCTGTGCACCAAAAAATGCTTGTGGTATTTTTTTTTTTTAATCGGCATTTTTTTTATTGTTAATTCTTATACATGGTGAATAGCATTATTGCCTGTAACTCCTGTTCTATTTAGCAATGCAAATGCAATGGCTCTAATAACCAGAATGGGGTCAGGGGAAGGGCAAGCTGAAGTGCTCTGGGTCAAGATCCAGGGGGGGCAAGGCGAGAGGGATTTGACGGTGGGGGTCTATTACAGACCCCCCAAACAAGAGGAGGAGCTGGACAGGGAATTTTCAGGCCAGCTTGTGGAGACACTAAAAGCAAGGGATGTAGTTGTCATGGGCGATTTTAATTACCCGGACATATGCTGGGAGGAGCAGTCAGCCGGGACGGACCGCTTCAGGAGGTTCTTGGCCGAGTTGCAGGACCTCCACTTGATTCAGGAGGTGCACAGTCCCACCAGAGGAGATGCCCTGCTGGACCTGGTCCTGGCCGCAGGCGACGACCTGGTAAGAGGCCTCCAGGTTCTTGACCACCTGGGCAATAGTGATCATCGCGTGCTGGAATTCACCATCCAGCGTAGAGTGTCAAGGGCCCGCAGCAAGGTGGTAGCCCTAGACTTCAGGAGGGCCAACTTCAGTGAGATGAGGAGATTAGTGGGAGAGGAACTGGGGTCCTTGAGGGCAGAGGAACTCAGCGTCCAAGAGAAGTGGTCGTTCCTTAAGGAAACGATACTCGGGGCCCAAGGGGTGTCCATCCCGACAAGAAGCAAAGGGGGCAGGAGCGTCCGGAAGCCCCCCTGGCTCACCAAGGGTGTCCGGGAATGCCTGCTTGCCAAAAGGGTGGCGTACGCCCGGTGGAAGGGGGGTGTAATCTCCAAAGAGGAGTATACCTCCTCTGCTCGGGCCTGCAGGCGGGCTGTTAGGAAGGCCAAGGCGGAGATAGAGCTCGGATTAGCGTCCAGGATTAAGGATAACAAAAAGTCCTTTTTCAAATATATTGGGAGGATGAAGAAGGCGCCGGGTAATGTGGGGCCCCTGCAGGATATGCGGGGCAATCTGGTGGTTGCGTCAGAGGATAAAGCGGACCTCTTTAACCAATTCTTCACCTCCGTTTTCTTGTGCAGGGACCGGGACTTCCCTGCTGTGATAGAAGCCGGACGCGAGGGGATCGCCTTCAGACCTCAGGTTGGGGAGGACCGGGTTAGAGAGCTTCTGGAGGGGCTGGACGCGTTCAAGTCAGCGGGTCCGGATGCTCTCCACCCCAGGGTGCTGAGGGAGCTGGCTGGGGTTATTGCAGGGCCCCTGGCACGGCTCTACGAGCGATCGTGGTGCTTGGGCCAGGTGCCAGACGATTGGAAGGTAGCTAATGTGGTCCCCATCTTCAAAAAAGGGAAAAGGGAGGACCCGGGCAATTATAGGCCCGTCAGTCTTACCTCAATCCTGGGGAAGCTCTTTGAGAAGATCATCAAGGAGCACATTTGTGATGGGCCGGCATCCGAGATGATGCTCAGGGGCAATCAGCATGGATTTATTAGGGGGAGATCATGTCAGACCAACCTGATTGCCTTTTATGATCAGGTCACAAAGGCCATGGATGCAGGTGTCGCGGTGGATGTAGTCTTTCTGGACTTCAGCAAGGCCTTTGACACCGTCTCTCACCCCATCCTAATTAATAAACTAGGCGACTGTGGCATAGATGCCTACACGGTCAGATGGATTGCAGATTGGCTGAAGGGTCGCACTCAGAGGGTGGTGGTGGATGGATCATATTCGACTTGGGGGGAGGTGGGTAGTGGAGTCCCTCAGGGCTCGGTCCTGGGCCCTGCGCTGTTCAATGTCTTCATCAGCGATCTTGATGTTGGGGTGGAGAGCAACCTGTTTAAATTCGCTGATGACACCAAAATTTGGGGGGAGGTGAGCACGCTAGCAGGGAGAGAGAGATTGCAGAAGGATCTGGATAGGTTACAGGGGTGGGCAGACAGGAACAGGATGCGTTTCAATACGGACAAGTGCAGGGTGCTGCACTTGGGTAGTAGGAACCAGCAGCACACTTATAAGATGGGGAGCTCCCTACTTGAGAGCACGGAGGCGGAAAGGGATCTTGGTGTCATTATTGACTCCAAGATGAACATGGGCCGACAATGCGAGGTCATGGTTGGCAGGGCTAACCGGACCTTGTCGTGCATCCACAGGTGCATCTCGAGTAGAGCCAGGGAGGTGATCCTCCCCCTCTATGCGACGCTGGTCAGGCCGCAGCTGGAGTATTGTGTCCAGTTCTGTGCGCCCCATTTCAGGAGGGATGTGGACAACATGGAGAGGGTCCAGAGGAGGGCCACCCGCATGATCCGGGGACAACAGGGCAGACCCTACAGTGAGAGACTGCGGGACTTGAACCTATTCAGCCTCCACAAGAGAAGGCTGAGGGGGGACCTGGTGACCGTCTATAAACTCACTAGGGGGAACCAGAAGGGTTTGGGGGAGACGCTGTTTCCCCTAGCCCCTGCTGGCATAACAAGGAATAATGGGCACAAGTTGATGGAGAGGAGGTACAGATTGGACATCCGAAAAAACTACTTCACAGTCAGGACAGATTGGACATCCGAAAAAATTACTTCACAGTTAGGGCGGCTAGGAGCTGGAACCAACTTCCAAGGGAGGTGGTGCTGGCCCCTACCCTGGGGGTCTTTAAGAAGAGGCTGGATGCCTACCTGGCTGGACTCATTTGAGTCCCGTTTTTGTTTTTAGGGTTTTTTGTTGTTCTCCCGCCCTGGTGGGGGGTCGGGCTAGAAGATCTATTAAGTCCCTTCCGACCCTAAAACTATGAAACTATGAAACTATGAAACCATATATTTTAAGTTTTTACATGCCTTATTCCAATATTCCTGCCTGTAAACTCTGGAGACAGTCTTCTCTAACAAGATGCTGAGCTGTCTTAACATTCATGACTTGAAAATCTGGTTTGTAGAAAAAGTATCAGCAGGACAGCAAAATATGTATATAACCTTCCACAGGTTGTGTCTGTAATTAGGCTGGTTGGATGTAACAGTGTATTACATGCTCTCATTGTAGACTAGTTTGCATTCCCCTTCAGAATAAACCAAAGGAAAAAGGGCAGATGAAATATTTCCACAGATAAAAGGCCTTTTGTTTGAAGTCTGATGTTCTTTACATTGCAAGTGGAAGTGGGGTACAAAAAAGGGAAGAAGCTCAAACAAAGGATGTTATCTTCTAATGTTCTCAACAATTAAGTTTGATATAAATGCACAAGTCTGATCCTAGCAGAGTTTGCTCTATCTTTTCAAAGGCAAATGAACTGAGTCCCATAGATTTTAGGGAGTATGTTCAGATGGAACCGTAAAAGCTGAAATCCTGTCTCTTCATAAAGATATTTGCCTGAATCTGAAATTATTCCTCTCTCCACTGACTGGGCAAGAGTGTTGCTTGCCTGTTATCTTCCTGAGACCCCCTCCTAAGAGACAGGTCCCACAGTGTGTTAGTAAAATTGTGCGTACAGAACAAAGCTAATCAAATTATTTTAAATTTTTTTAAATGTTGATGAAGAATGGAGAATTGTTTGAAATCCTCTGTGAAAAAATTCTCTGTTTTTCAATGACCTCTGACCTAGAGCATAGGCCTTCTTCTTCAGTCCTGACAGAGGCAGATCTCACAATGAAGTAAAAAAGAACTTACTTGCAACAGAACTTCAGAGCTATGTCTATGGGTAGCAAAGCATTTTAAGATAATAACACTATTAAATTACATTATGTGCCTTAAAAATGAAATTTTGATGGTTTGCCCTGACAGATTTAATCACAAAAATAACTTCTGAATAACTTAGAGCAAATTAAAAAAAAAACAAAACACAGTATTTAGAATTAAAGCTAAAAATGTCATCTTAACTTTCCTTGAGCCTAGATTCTGACAGCCATTTGCTAACAGAGTGCTCTGTGTTTGAAAACTCTTGATCAAAATTAATAGGGTTAGAAAGATTCAAGACCTAACTTTTGATCCATCAACAACCACAACCCCTTAGGAATACCTAAGATATCAAAGTAAAATAAGACTGTGCTTAAACTTAAATGCTCACTACATTTTCAAAAAAAGTTATCCATAGTGCTCAATAGGAGTCTCACATGACTAAAACCCCACACTCTTTGAATGTTCATCCTATGACTTTAACAGATATTTTTGTGCATTAAAATTATGGAGGGATTTTTTTTTCTTCCAATATTAATAAAATGTCAAGAAGGAAACAGGCCTCTGGCCTGTTAACTGAAATTGATATGCTACTATACCGCCTCAATAGTCACTCAAACCACAAGGGTTTGAAAGCTCATTTTGAACCCTGTCATGCCTGGGTTGACATTCTGCTTAACCAAGATAGCACTGGAAGAAAGGATTAGAAAGGACAGAGTTAAAATATGGAAATGAAATTACACAATGGATAAACAGAGGGCATCAAGGTGCAGACAGAAGTGGCAATTTTCACCCGATCTGCCCCTGAAAGTGCTCTACAGCTGTGACCAAACAAGAGTGCATGGCTAGAAAGTGCTTTAAAAGGGCCCAATCCCATGAAAAGCTGAACCCTCATTGCATGAGGGTTCAGATGAAGATGTTTCAAAACATAGTACCTTTAGTAACGTGTGTCTGCCTGCTTCCCAGCCTCAGAGCTGTTTTCAGAATGGGAGGGGAGAAAGGGAGCAGAGGAAGTATGGTCTAAGCCGGCACTGGAGGGTTTTTTAAGCCAGCACTGGAGGATGGGGCAGACAGATTGGAGCCCCCCTTCCCCTGAGGTAGCAGGGCTCCGATCCACCCTCCCCACTCTCTAATGCCAGCTGAGGAACCCATAAAATGAGCTCCCTCTGCTCCCTTTCCTCCCTCCCATTCTGAAAACAGCACCTAGGCTGGGAGAGAGGAAGGGCTATTGTTAATGGAAACCTGCTGCTGGCTCACAGCCAGCAGCTGGATTCCCCATACCCCCTCCCCCCTGGCCCCAACAGTGAACTTCTGTTTGGTCCAGGGAATCACTGTAACACAGAATGCTTCCTGCAAAGTGTTATGAGTTACAGTGTGGAGCTACTCTTCTGTCTGTGCCCTTAGACACCCACTTTAGGGGGCAGCATTGTCACTCTTCCTGAATTGTTGTTTAAAATGAATGTTTGTGAATACATTCAGTCATGGATTCAGCTAGTCAAGGTAGCTAGATGGCACACCAGCCAGCCTAGCTTCTATCATAGTAGTCTGGTTGGAATGTAGGAGCCAAAGTGTCACCTACTCCCATCTCTCATTAGTGTGGTTTGCCCAGAGATTAGGGTGTGCCATGAGAACTGCTTGAGCTTAACTACAAGATACCTACAGTCTGTACCATAGCAAGGGAGGAGCAAGCGGAGTGACTGCCCTGGACACTGAAGCGAGGGGCACCAACAGATACTGCCCAGCTGGGGTGGGGATGGGGGGCGGGGCTGGCTCTCGCTGCTGCATGCATGCCCAGACAAGCATGCGGGGGCGGGGGAGGGTGTCTCCCGGGTCTGTGCGTGGGGTGAGGGCAGGCTGCCACTGCAGGCTTGTCCCAGGCTCCAAACTTCCTTGCTATGGCACTGCCTACACTCCCACAAAAAGCACTGGGGCTATTTGCAGATTTATTGTAGGCCTCACTCTGAAGCACCAGTCAATACATATACTGCTCACACAAAGACTTTGCTGAAGTGTTGACCAGAGTAGGCCTGACCAGCAAACCTGACCATGCGTGAACTCCTCACATAAGCAAAACTTAACATGAGAGCCAGATAGGCACTCCTGCCAGAAGATGGGAGGGAGAGAGGGCTGTACGAGGTGTAGAATAGTTCAGTACCTACATGATAAGACTGGAACAAGAACATCCAGGTCAGGATGTGAAACAAGCCCATGGTACAGGATGGTTTGAGATATTCAAAATGCAGATGCAAGGCAATACATAATTTGTTTTGATCACTGTATAAAAGGAGAATTGGAAATCAAGGGAACTTTGTTGCGGCCTAGGGGAGCCTGCAGGGTGTTGTGCCAAGTACTTTGTCACAGGTTCCAATGCTTAACTCCTGGTCTGATGTATTTGTTGGGTCAAAACATGTTAGGGCTGTGCTTGTAGATAATAAACTTGGCAAATCTTTGCCATTGAACTGAGCCTGTGGTCATTGTTTAAGACAAGATTGGTGCTGAGATCTCCTGGCTGCAACTTTTGCCAGCACTGCTGTTCAAGAGACTTCAACACTAACTCCACATCAATAACACCCGATGAGGACAACAGCAACAATAACACTGATAACACCTGACAACACTTATCTATGGCCATTTTGATTTCTAATTTCTTGACTGGTCCCACAGATCAGAGGTCCAAATGACAGCAAGTGGGGCAAAAATAAATGTATAGGTTAAATTTCCATCAGCCATTTATGGACACCTAAAAGGAGGCTTACTGCAGGAAATCTGTCCCAGACCATCATATTCAAACAGACAAATACTCCAAAATTTGATAAGGTATTAGGAACATGTAGAACATCCACATTAGTCAAAATAATTCATCATTAAGGGAAGTCATGTTCAAAGAAAGGGAAACAATCAAGTTCTATAATGATGTGATTATGGGATCGATTTACTTTAATTTCTTTTGGATTGAGACTAACAAGTGACCGCCATTATCACATAATAATTTTAAGATGTCTAAGTAAAGCTGTACATCATGTGTATGGGACTCTACAGTATCAGCATGATACAAAGACAGATCTTTTTCTAATTGACTGTACTAGTTCAGTCATAAAACCCAGAGGTCAATGTTATAGATATATCACCACAAGAGCAGTCTAACTGAGGGATATCCCAAAGGTTACAAAGCAAATAAAGGCAATTACAGTCTTACTCTGGAGTCTCATTGCATAAGAGACATAAAATAAAGGATAAGCTACTGTTCACCAAAGAAGTGTTTTCTATTGTAAGAATGAGCTCTTGAAAATCCTAGCCATACCGTACAGCACAAAGACGGAATCCACTAGCAGGAAAGAACTGAGATTTTTTTCTGGAGGGAATAGAAAAAGGAAGAAAAACACTCCCTTAGATACGAATTTCAGAGGTGGGAGAGAAAGTTAAAGAAACATTTTCCTAAACTCATCTTCCAAAATTTTAGTGTAGGCATCTTTGTCTTCTACGTTCGAGCACTGACTAATTGCAAATAAATATAATTGATCTGAATATCAGAATGTTGAAGAGCTCATGAATCAGCACTGGAGTTATCAAAAATATTCAAGCATCAATCAAAAATTCAAAATAAAAATACTGGAAAGAACAGTAGCAAAACTGATGGAGGGCAATGGAGGGGGTAGGGAGAGGGCCACACAAAATAGCCTCAGACAAAGCTGGAAGCTGGCTGCACTACTGCTGCTGTTGCTGTCAGAAGCACAGCAGCCAGGATTGCCCCATGTGCCAAAGCTGCCCAAGGCTCAATGCTGCCCTGTTATGGCTGTGGGAAAGGGATACTTAGAGGGGGAGATTCAATTGATTGTAAGTGTGGGAGGGAGTACTGAAGAAGCAGTGCCTTCAGCCTCAAAAGAACAATGTCTGGAAAGAATCTTGAGCACAGAGACATCTTAGGGTAGGAAAAAGCATTTGCATGACCCAGCTCATGTTTAGGCAGCTTAGTTCAAGCCACAAATACCTGATTTGGGATCACCACATGCAAGAGTTTGCTCCTTACCAAGAGGAGAAACAGACAGCTGGAGACAAGTAAGTCTTCTGGGGGGCTGGTCATTCTGGGGAGGGCATGGCAAGCCTTCAAGGATCAGCACAATCCAAAGGAGGGGGTAGTTGGAGGGTGGGAAATATGTAAAAATAGCCTGGTCAGGGTCAGAGGGGTAAAGTCAGCTCTGGGAATGTGGAAAGTGGCTGGGCTTTCCCAGTCCCAGGGCTGTGCTGGAGATGCTTGCAAGCATTCATTAGTTTGGGTTAACCAATTTTAAGTCAGGTTAACTCATGCTAATCTAAATTTAGTTCTGGTCTGATAAGGGCTAACTTTAGATTAGGTACACCACTTTAGGGCAACCTAAACCCTACAAATATTTGCACACCCAGCAGTTAGTGTGATCTAAATGCAACACTTCTTTGCACCCTTAGGGCATGTCCACACATGTAAACATGTGTGCTTGCAGCAGCTCAAATAGAAGCAGCGCAAATTTGAGCAGGGGCTTTTTGCCTCAGTGCATGTGCTCGGACATGCACTTTGGTGTGGAGCAACTTGTGCCACTTGGGGCAAAATAACCCTGCCTCACTCCTCCTGGATCTGCACCCAGGGGGAGCTAGAGCCTAGGGCCAGCACAGGTGCTGGCCCCAGCAATATCAAAAACAGCCAGGGGTCTAATTTTGCCCCCACACTGCAAATTTACAGCATGGGGAACGTTTTTTTGTTCCCGCACGTGCCTGTTGCAGGGTCTCAAAGGGGTTTGAGATGCTGCAAGAGGCACGTGCCCGCTCATCTGGATGCGCCTTTAGTGTGAACTGTATCAGCATGAGGCTCTCTGCCCTTTATATTCTATAAGTTTTATTGGTCTTCAGCAAGAATAAAAACAGACCATGAGGAGAACTGATAAATATTTGTCTCCATAAGAACATTCCTAATGCTCCACTGTGTATTGGGTCACATGAGAAACCAGGACGTCTTTTTGCAGATGTCAGACTCATAAATTCCAGTAAAAGTGCACTTCTTTTGCTGCTGGAGGCAGTAATAGCTGGAATATTAGCTTTATAGGATCAAACCTGGCACAACTGGTAAGATCTTTAAGAAATATGGGGCACAGCTACACACATTATTATTGCGCAGCAATAAACTCTGGTGCATATTGTGCCAGAGTTTATTCCTCCTGGGTGCCACATTTGAATGTGTACTGAGGACCGCAGCCTATTGAACTGGGTCAGAGCAGCCCTGGTTGGCAGGGGTTCTGTGGGGTCAGCCTGCCAGCCCAGAACTGCTCTGACCTAGCTTAACATGCTATGGAGGGGCTGGCTAGGGCATAAGAGTGCTCCAGTATGGGGCTAGCCAGCAGGCAGCCCCCAAACTGAAGCACCCTCATGCCCCAGCCATTCCTATCAGCATCTACACGTAGGTTGCTGTAGAGTAAAAAACTCCACTGCAGGATAGTACTTGTATTTACAAGTACTAAATTGCAGTGGAGTTAATTAGTTTACTCCATCCTAATAGCCTGCATGTGTAGATGCCGAGATGTTTACTGCAGAGCTAATTAGGCAACTCCTCAGTAAACATCTCATGTGGATGTACCCATGAGGGAAAAGATTAGGAGATAGTTTTTCTACTCAGGAAAAGAAGAAATGAGAGTAAATGAAGATATAATGATGGATAAAGGAAAACCAGAAAAGGGAGAAAAAAGAGCAAGGTGAAAGAGCTGAAAGAAAATACTAATGCTAATGAAAGGTGCCATTAGATTGGTCAGGCAATATTTCCAAAACCTTGTAGGTTTACACCCCACCGTAATATACTCAGACATTCTCATTCTCATCCCTGCTTCACCTGCCACTAATCCCAGTTCTCCCCACTGCCAATTTCCATTGTGATTCACACACACCTTCCTCCAGGAACCTTTCATGTGTCCCTAACAGAAAATGCCCCACAGTTTGGGAAAGATTGAATTGAAGGAAGAAGTAGGCTAGGGAACTGAGTGAGGTCAGAGAGAGAGAATGAAGAAAAGAAAGGATGCAAGAATGCAAGGAGCCCGAGTCACAAGATAGAGGAACTGGAACTACTGGCACAGGATGTGAAACTGAATGTTATAGAGGCAATAGAAACATGGTGGAATAGAAGAGTTAGTTGAAAAGCATGTGTAGCTCAGGAAAGACAGAAATAAAGATAAAGATGGTAAGGTAACATTTTTGTGTTAATGATGTGATAGACTGTAAAGAAATAAGGATTGATATCATTGCTCAAACAGAATTTACTTGAGTTAAAATCGTCTTGGGGAAGAACCATTAACAAGTTTTCATGAATCAGTATTAGGAATTCACCCTAGAACCGCAAACCTGGATTTTGACATGGATAGCTCTCTCTTTATTATTAGAAAGATAAATACGATTGATATTGTTGTCATTATCTGATAAATTAATTTCTTGGGTGTAGACTGAAGAGTAAATGTTACTAATAATGGTAAAGCTCAGATATTCTTGGATGTGATAACCTACAAATTTCTCCTCCAGGTAATTGCTGAAATAAGACATGCTGCTATTTTAGATTTGTTTTTGGTAAGTAGTGAGGATGTTGTAGAAAACAACCTTGGATTGAGTGATCAGAAGTTGATTCTGTATATTTTAAATGGAGAGAAAAATAAGAACAATACGGTAACTAAGGGTTTCAGTTTCAAAAGGGCAAGCTTTAAACTAATAAGTGAAGTCAGTTGGACTGAAATGTTCAGAGATTTCAATGTGGAAGGAACTGGGATTTAAAAATAGTGTAAGCTATCTAGAATTTGCTTCCAAGGCACAAAGAAAAAATGTGTAAGGTTCCAGACACAACTATGTAACCACCTCAAAAAGGATGTAAGGACTAAGCAGAGGAATGAAAAAGGAGATTGATCAGCTAAGAAAATTATACCATGAGATCAAAGGGTGGAGATAAAAGCAAGACTTGCAAAATATATATTATATATGTATATTATATATATAACTGAGTTAGAAGTTTCAAAGAAAATTACTATAAATAGCAAATGGCTCTTTAGCTATACACCAGAAAATAAAAAAGAAAATTCTTATCTTGTTAAGTTGTGTGTCATTCATAAGAGTCATATGATTTTTGCTTACTATATAATTTGGGGCAACCTCTTCCCATGTTTTGAGAATGGAAGAAGTGCAGAATATGGGCAACAGTATTAAGGACAGCAAGTAGTAGTTTTTCAAATATACTGTTTTATTTGGAACAAAAGCAATCCCAACAATAGTATAGCCTGTTAGTAAATGAAAGTGATATAATTCTCTATAAAATGAAGAAAAGGAAGGCTGAAGGAAAGAAACAGATGATGTACATTGTCAGAAAGTGTAATACTTTGTGATTATGATTAAGTACTTTTCATTCCAATAGTAACTACAAAAGATATTTAATGTTGTGCTAACATTTAGGAAGAATAAAAAAGATCATCCAAATAACTGGCTATTTGACCAACTTCAAGCCCTGGCAAAGTAATGGAAAGGGCTAATATAGGACTTAATCAAGGGAAAGTGCTATAATTAATGCCAATCAGCATGAGCTTTTGGGAAAGTGCATATGGTGAAACTGACTTGGCTGATTAAATTAATAATTCAAGCTGTGGAACTCACTGATTTTCTTTGCTTTGGTCACAGACCAAAATAACAAAATGTGGGTCCACCCAACTTGTCATTGTTTTTATGGCTAAAAAAAGTGGGGGGGGAATGTTTTGTTTAACCCTCAAATAAAATATTTCATTTTACCTTTAGGTGCTTTAAAACTCTCTTTAAACATTGTCTTTAATTTTCTTCTCTAAACATTGTTTTCAAGTAAAGTACAAAATGTCATTATGAAAAGGTATGAGTGAAACATTTTAATGTTTCTCATTTCTTGTTCAAAACTATTTGCCCATTTCAGCACAAATTCAGTACATAGTTTTAGTCAACCCAAAACTGTATTTTTAAAGTGAATATATTATTCTCCATACAACAAAAAGTCATCCAGTTCTAGTAGTTATATTGTACTAATAAGTTTAGAATGATTTGATAAGTCATTTGGCTTGGTGACAAAATATTTTTCAATAAACCAGAATGATATAAAAGTATGATGTCACACAATAACTGACTGTTATCTAAATGTCCTTGTCAATGGAGGATGTCCTTGTCAATGATTTTTTGTGTGATTGCAAGAAAAAGCGTTACTAATAAAGTTTGCAGATGAGACACAAATTGGGAAAGTGGCAGTCACAGAGGGGAAGGGAATGAGAACAGTGCTTGAGGAGGGGAAAAAGATTGGAGCAGTCCTCAAGCAGTGGGCAAGAGTCAGGGGCTGATGCTGGCTAGAGGGATGGCCCTGTGGGAGCTGTGGAAATAGGTGCTGCCAAATTCAGTGTAGCCATATCCCAGTGGTAACAGCTTTAGTGGCACCAGACAACGGCAGTGGCGATCATTAGAGTAACATATAATCTCATACTTTAGACTTAACTTGTTGCACACTTACCCAGAAGGTTATTCCCCGCTGCTCTCAAGCAGTGGTTTTCAACCTTGTTTCATTTGCAGGCACCTAAAAAATGTTGAATGTAGGTGTGGACCCCTTTGAATTGCAAGTGTGAGTATTCACATATTGATCTTAGTTATCTTTCATGGACCCCTTAGACAGTCTGCAGGTACCCAAGGATCCACAGACCCCAGGTTGAAAAACCATTGCTCTAGAGCATTTCCTAGACACAAGTGTTCATAGAAATGGGAACTGTCCTGCTTTGAGAATCCACCTACACCTGATTCTTTTGTTTTGTGGGTGAGGATTTTCTGTTCCTCCAAGTCCAAGCCCTATAGTCAGATTTGGTTGAAGTGGTTTCCCAAGGCAGATACTCTCCATAGCATACACATTTGTTGTGCAGAATATGGTGAAATAAAGTAAGATTAACCATGTGTTTTTGTCTATGGTCTAGGCCAGGGATGTTCAACCTCTAGCCCATGGGCCAGATGTGGCCCACAGAGCATCTGGCCCACAGAATTCCCCATGGGTCAGAAAATTTGGTGGCGGGGGAATAGTTGCAATATCAGTGCCCTCCTACACTTCCAAATACCATTCCCCTCCTGCAGGGCCATGTTGAAGCCAAGCCACACCCCCTCATTGGTGCTTGTCCATGCCCCCCCACAAGGCCAGGTTGAGGCTGGGCCACACCCCATTCCTGCAGAGAAGGCATAAATGATGTGTAAGTGTTGACACTGGGAGGCACAACTCCCTGCCCCCACCCCTACAGCCACGCTGTATCCCCATATCCCCACACTTCACCTATGAGAGGGGGCTGGGCCATCCCTGCTCCACCTCTGCCCCCTACTCCCCTGAGGCTGGGCTGGGGCTGGTCCACATGCCTTTTTCCCCCTCCTCCTACACAGCCAGTCCACAGCCCTTCATAACGCTGCAGGGCTGGACCATGCCTCTCCCTCCCTCTCCACTCCCCTCAGCTAGGCTATTCCCTGTCCCCTTCCCCCATGCAGCTAGATGGGGCCCTGCCATGCCCACCCTGGGCACCACCAGCTGGATCTGGCCCATAGACGAACCGGGCACTGCCTAGCCAGCCTACCAGGCAAAAAGGTTGAGCACCACTGATCTAAACTAGTAGCATAACTGAAGGGGGTTGACCAGGACAGCGCCCTTTTTGGGGGAGGTGGGAGGGAGGTGCAAAAACAGCTGTTGCCACAGTGGCAGCTGATAGCACTACTGCAGTCATCAAGGCAGGAGCCAGTGATTCCCTGGGTGCCACAGGGCTGCACTGCTACACCTCTGCCTACAGTGCTTACATTGCTGACAGTTATTGCTGAGGCATTTATGATACAGCAAGTTTGTATCAACCAGAATTCTTAATTTATCAGTAGAAAAAGTCCAAAACTCAGCATACATATAAATATACAGACAAGTATTTATGTGCACGTTTTCTAGCCAATTACAATACAGCAATGTCCAGAGGCTCACTGGCCTCAAGATTGTGTCCCGATGTGCTAGGAAAATATTCGGTACTTTGGTGCATGTATTACAGATATTACAAGATGTCAGAATAGAAATTAAAAACATTAGACAAGACTTAGAAAATGAATCTATGAAAACCTCCAGGAAAGTTAGTTTTAAGAAAATGCATTTAAAAAGTAGACTAAGTGGAACAAGCATTTGAACTGTACTGTATTGCAAGTAGTTCAGACAAAGCAGATGAAAGTCTGCATACAGCATTTTGTCTTCAGTGGTAGGTGAGGAAGCAATAATGGCATTTAACCCTTCGATTTGACATTGCAGGGGGTAAAAGAAAAAATGCAGTTTTAATTAATAAGTTTGACATATGCTCTGTTCCAGGAGCAAATGTTACACATTAGAGGCATACATTTTGCAACCTAAGTCAGACAGAAAGAGAAAACATAGATCAACATGTCACCAAGTTAAAACTGACAACACAAAATTGGGAAACTGCAAATCCCTCATTAACGACTGAATTGTGTGTGGTGTTGCATCACACTTATTGTGTGCAAGATTGCTAAAGAAGACTGATTTAACTCTTGGACAAGCTGTGGACATATGCAGACTAGAGGAGATGATGGCAAAACAATTAACAGGAATGATTGAATCAAAAGCATGGGTACACTTTGCTAAACAAACCCATATTCAAAATATGGTCAGCAGTAACATCAGGGACTGGAAGATGTCCTAGAGCCAATACAAGAATTGGAAACAAGAAGTCAGAGGGGGGAAAAAAAAGGTTGTCTTAAAAATTACTGTAGCCATGTGCGAGAAACTGTCCTACAAATAGGCAAAAATGCCAGTATAGCAAATGCATTCATTTTGCAAACATTTTCAAACCTAGAAAGGAGAAATTCCAGGGCAGGCAAACAGATTTTGTCTCTTCAAGAGGCAGAAGAGCAATCATAAGATGTTTCTAGGCATGTTGAGTACTGAGCCTTCTGAGAAGGAACGGAAAATGGATCTGCTTGTTAATTACCACAATACAGTGAGTTTTTAAATGGACTTGTACCTTTGTATCAGTGTGATATCTCTAAAATAAGAGGGTTGAACAACTCTGCAGCTCAGGTTTTCAGTTAATACCTACAAATGGGGGAAATTGCAAGTATGTGTTAAATGCAATGTGTGCGATGGGTATTGGAATAGACAAGCATTGCTGGCATTTCAAGCAGTGGAATTTGACACACAAAGCATACTGGGCTCACTAGCTGTAACCAGTTTGAATTCCGTGAAAAGAATCAATATAACAAAAAAGAAACAAAACATGATTAGGATGTCTTTATGGGATACAAGAATGCATTTGAAGTATTAAAATGCTTCCTGGTTAAACAGTTTCAAGGTATAATGAAGGTGTAAGAACCTACAGATTGGGTCTATTCTATAGTAGCTGTAGAAAACCAGGGAGAAATTAAATAAGAATAATCTTGGATCCAAGAGATATAAACAAAGCAATAAAAAGAGAACATTTTTAATTGCCTGCAATAAAGTTTACCTCTCGTAAGTTAGCAATAACTGTAATATTTACTGTTTTAGATGCCAGTAGTAGATTTTAACAAGTAGAGCTGGATAACAAAACATCATTTAATATATTATTTGGCAGGTACAGGTTTACCTGCCTCACTTTCGAGATCTCTTCAGGTCCTTAAGTGTAACAAGGACCGATGCAACTGACATTTGAAGGTCTGGGAAGGTATAAAATGTTATATGGCTGTTACACTGGTGTGGGGAAATGACAGACAAGAGTACAATGAGAGGCTTAAGAGAGTTTTTGATAGGTCTTATGAAAGGAATCTGTGGCTGACTAAGAATAAATATGAAGGGGCTCAAATATAATTAAAATATTTGGCATTTGGAAAGATTCCTAGAAAAGTCGATATACCTGGGTAAATTTGTTCTACACAAGTTGACAATAACATCTCCTTTAAGACAACTTAAGAGAAAAATGTTGAATTTGCTTGGCTATCAAAGCACAAGATGGCATGTAAACTTTTGAAAGAATGACTTGCACTGGTGCTGAAGTACTGTCATGTCAAGGACCAGTTACTTTGTTACCAGTTCCTGTGCCAGTAGATGCCCATTTGGTTGGAGTATGGGCTAAATTGTTCCAAAGAGGGGGTCCTGTTGCTTCAAGTATCTAAAGCTTTGACAATGGCACAAAAAAATAACCCACCAACCCTATCCCCCAAAAGAAAAAGCAACGCTAGCAAGAATATTTGGGTGTACTCAATTTCATCAGTGTACCTATAAGGGAAAAATTGTTGTTGAAACAGACTATAAAGGTCTGTTTTAGAAACCCTTTGTATAATACTACACCAACAACTCAAAGATGGTCACTCATTCTTCAGAGTCTCAAATGAAAGCCATAAACAGACCAGCAAAAGAGTTATCAATTGATGATGAGTTATCCAGATCATACATGTTGAATGGTGAAAGGGTAAATTCAGAGGAAACTGATGCTACAGTAGAGTTCACAGTATTATAGTTGCCAGCACTGGAACAGAAACTGAAGGAATTTCAAGCAAATAGCACAAAGAATGTGGTTCCCTAAACCTTAAAAAAAAACTGTTTGGCAAGGATGGCCAGACAAGAGTTAAGAAGTAGTATAGGATATCTGTGTTTAGTGGCTGAATTGTCATACTGTGAAGTTTCAGAAAAGGGATTTTACCTATTATCATGAGAGTCATTTAAGGAGAGATCAAGAAGCTTTTTATTGGTCAGATATGTGTAGCCAAATTAAGGATAAAACACAGTCCTTTGAGACATATCAACCTATAGAGAGAAATAAATAAATAAATAAATAATGCTACCACAGCGATTCCTGGCAGACTTGGCAAAATGGATATGAAAACCTGGAAAAGTGATTTACTATCACTCTACTCCAAGATCTTATCTTGTAGAGCCAGAGGAAGGAGAAATTTATAGAAGAAATGTAAGAGCTCTCATGAGCACTGAAAGAACTGTCACGAGAAAGAGAAACAATCAAACCTGCATCAACTTCCAAAGCAGAAATATCAAACCAGTCTCCTGAACATAATGAGTCTTGACCAAAGCAGAAATATCAAACCAGTCTCCTGAAAATTATGAGTCTTGCCCAGCCAATTCAAATGCAACGAAAAAACCAGAAACTGATATGTCCATGTTACCAATTCTGTCTGCTAGATGCAGAAACCAATTGCTTTAGATTCTTGAGGATTCAAATCACAGTAAAAAGAAAAAAGAAAAAGACAAAGGAAAATGTAATGATGGTAGGAAGTCTGGAGTGGAAACTAATATTACCAAAGTCTGTTTTATGGGAAGTCAGGAAAAAGTAAAGGAAGAGAAGAGAAACATACATGGACTAGAAATCCAGGGACACAAGACACAAATGAGGCAGGGCTATGTATGTATATAGTTTTAAGATAAAATTTTAATATTAATTGTCTAATATTTTATCCAGTGCATGTATTTCAGGTGTTACTTGTATGTATGTTGTTGTGTAAGAAAGAGAGAAAGAAAGAAAAGGAGCAGCCAGCTCCTTGGGGCACAGCACTGACAGGAAGGCAAGCTTGGAAACTGTAATCAAGGAGAATTGTTCATTTCTACTGTATTCAGGGATACAAGCCTTTGAGTTCATTCTTTGTACAAAAAGACAATTGTGCCAAATAGCTTTGCCTCACATTATCCATTTCTCTTCCTCCTGGAATTAATCACCCGAGGTCTTGAATACTGGCTCACCCCTTAGACCAAAAGGACAGCAGTCTAAAAGTGTCTTGTACAGTTTAACCATTCTTAAACAAACAAGCTACCCCAGGAGAAAGCACCTTTATATAGATATAATTTCATGCACGCTACGAGTTGTACGTTTTCTACTAATTTCATTGGAAAAATGTCATCCCTCATTAAAAGTTAAACCCCATATAGCAATGTTATAGCATACAAATAATAGTAACCTAGAAAAGCCTATTCTGTCCTAATCTTCTCTTTCTGTGAAAAGAGAATCCTCTTTAGGAGTAAGTGGTATCTACAGGTTACACCCAGGAAAAAAATGAAAGCTGCATGGAACCACAAACATACACTTTTCTAATTATTTTCAGTCTTTGTTTTAGACATTACTTGGCAGAAGAGATCATAAAAGTGACTTAAATTCTTTAGAGGCTGTATTTGTGCTTCAAAATGTAACAAGAAAAAAATCATGCAGTCTGGACTTTCAGTGGTTCTATTTAAATTACACTTTTGTTTTCCAAAGATACATTACAGGGACCCAGCATCTGCACCTGTGGGACTCTGGGTCCCAGCAGCTGTGGGGTGCTGCCAAGACCCAGAGTCCACAGCTGCTGGGGCTGAGAGTTCCCAGCAGTTGTGGGACTCACAGCTCTGGTTACACTTAACAGAAATCAACATAATTGAGACTGGGGGGAAAAAGGTTTATTGTGAGGCTCAAACTCACCAGAATTATGAGCAACATATATCTTCTTCCCTTTGGTACCTTTCTCCTTAATTGTGCAAAATATAAAGGGACTGTCAGGAGTTCATGCTTTCTCCAAATCAATCTTTTTTATGTTGTTTTATTTTTATTTATGCATTTTTGGCATTATTCTCATGTACCTTAACACTTTTGACAAATGACCATGATGGATGTCTACTGTAAATGCCAAAACAACAGGCCCTTTTTGTATCTGAGCTGAAAAATGGTTCTGGTAAGCTTTCCATACCATAAATCCAACTTTATGCTTATGGGTTTATTACCTTTTTTACCCTCCAGTGTCTTGAGAATGAACAGCAACATAATTGAAATCCAGGAGCATGCCTTTGGTCCTTTGAGACATGCTGCTGATGTATTGCTTTAAGAGCTAGAATCAGAATGTCAAAAGGAGACATCTATGCCTAGTTAGCGCCATATCTCCTTACGTACTGGATGAAATAATGCCAGAGCTTTTGCTGAAGAGAGGGCTAACCTTAAAATAAAGATGGCTGATAATATAGCTGAAGGGACAGGCTTCTAGTAAATAGAAGCTGAGAATATCCGTTAGGCTATGCAATGTTTGGACTAGAAGGAATGATCCGTAAGGCCCCTCTACACATACAGGTAAAGGTGCGATTGGGATCTAATTCATGATTCGCACAATCCTGCTTCCTGCCATGCCATACATAATAGCAGGAGGCACAATTATGAGATCATGCATTAGATCCCATCGCGCTTAATTGTCAGTGCAGGGGGAGCCTGATCCCAGGGGCTTCACACACTCCCAAAACAGGGAGATCACTGCATTGGCAAACTTTCTGCCCAAGGGTTTCACAATCTCCCAGATCTGGGAATGCTTAGCCATGCCCTGCAGCTGCCAGGACCCAGCTGGGTTCTGGCACTGGGAGGTACATTGCAGGTACATTCCAGCATCTGCAGCTGTGGGACTCTGGGTCCTGGCTAGGCAAGATGTACTCATGTGGCTGGAGCCCACAGCCACCAGGACTCCTAGCCATAGGGGAGACCCTGCTACACGTGCAAATTCAACCTTGATAGCAACCAGCTATAAAGTTAGTACACATTTTTTAGGTCTAACTTTATAGCTGGTTGGAGCTTTTTATCATGTGATAAGTACTTTACATGTGCAGCTGGCCTCAAGGTAATTGTGCAATTAACCAGTTAGTTGCATGATACCTGTAATGTGTAGAGGGGACCTTAGAAGAACAGGCAGGTATAGGAATCCCCCTATTTCAGAGTTGTGTTGGAGAAAGGTAATTTATTATTAAAAGATTTGTGTTGGAGAGAGGTAATTTACTACTAAAAATAACTTCCCCTTGGCATCATAATTTGTTCTGCTAATGGATCTGTGATTTGCTCCTCATGATCCCTGCTGCATCTGGGTACTGTTAACACATCCTTATCAGGGGTATGCTCATAATATACTTCAACAAAGGGCTGTTTTGGCAAGAGGTCCTTTAGAATGAGCCAGGTTGCCCCAAAGTGCTGTATTTTTCTATGAACTACCCCTAAGGAGGACTCCACTGTGAAGACTGCATAGCCACAGAGTCCATCACAAATTATACTCAGACTCTTTACCAATGTGTTTTCCAATATGTGTTTCAAGAACAAAGAGTAACTGCATTCGAGGATACAATAGCAGTTTATTTTCCAAGTGCTGATGACTCCTCCTTTTGACTGTGGTACTGTGGAGTGGTTTGTTTAAATGAGAAAACAAATGCTTAAATTCTCCTGATCATTACCCTCCTCACTGCAAGCACACTCACTACCACTCCAACTTCCTGGCATATGGCACTGATCCTAGGCTGGGGGAGATTTTTTTTGTGGGCACTACACGTTTAAATATTGGCTGCACATTCTGTTTTGCTCTTAAAAATCTTGATCCATACCCCACTGAAGTTAATGGAAACATTTTATTGCTTTTCAATGTTTTCATTTTCCTAGTATCGTAATTGCAGTCACACACGTTTAAGGATGAGCTGTTTCTCTTAGAATCTCTAGTTTATCAAAAGCCGATACAATTCTCTGAGTTAATTGGCTCTGATCTTGGTGTGGCATGCTGCTTCTAAACTGAAAAGCTTCTTTTTCTTTAGAAAAGAATATAACAAAATTAGACCTCTCTGCTTGTACTTTAGAAATGTTAGAGCAAGAATAAATTATTCATCTGTTATTTTATTATGCTGTTTAGTTCTTGTTTCTCCTTGAACTGAATTAAAGACTTATTTTAAACTGCTAACATTTTGCAAGCATTAAGTGAACTATTTGCTTTTACCCATTGATGTAGACAGAGTTTATGTTGTAAATAACTGAGTACAATAATCTTCAATGAAGCTTTTGAGTGGGGTTTTTTCATTATGATGTTTAGGATCCCAACAGACTAGGTTGATTTGTTTAACATACTTCCCTTGAGTTCTTGGAGCCATTATGGCATCAGTTAATATTGTTCAATTACAAATACCTTGGACTAGGTACAGCATTGGTAGGAGGTGTCCCATTTTAGGGGTTGCTTTTTGGGCTTGCTCTACCCAGTTACTGTGCTGATACACAAAAATAGGACATTAAGGTATCTAGTTCCACGGGCAATTTAAGCAGTCTTCCCTCAAAATCTAAGTAACGCAAGCATTAGGCACAATTGCTCCCAATGAAAGAGTTACCTTTTAAATCTGCCAGTTGTAATGCAGTATGCCACAGTCCAAAGATATAATCAGTGGCCCAGGTCAGCCGTGTGTGTACATGTAAGTAAGCATGATATTATTAGAGTGCACCCTAGGTCTCAAGATATGGGAGATGAAGCATACAAAAATCCCATTGTGTAAGAAATCCAATGCAAAAAGAGTAGTCATCCTCATCATGAAAAAAGAAATGGAATCAAGGTGGATTTGAGCTAATATCCCCAAAGCTACATGCTAAATTGAAAATTGTGTATACTCACCCTGGGTGTGGTGAACAGGCAGGAGTGGGCAGAACCAGCCTATTCTTCCCCGATAGCTAAATACAACAGTAGAACTGATGACCCAGTTTGGAAAAGTATGAGAACCAGTTTCCTAGGCTGTTAAAAGTCAGGCATTGATACAGACTGTCCTACAGCTACTGCAGCAACAGTACGCAAATTTGCTTAAAGGGAGAAAGTCAAAATCTAATGTAAAAGGGTGATAATCTTGTATTGGTCCAGCACATGAACAGGAGACCTAGGTTAGCTGTGCTAATTAGTTACTATCTCCATGTGATGCACCAAAGATGAAGAAAACCTATTTATGTGGAAAAATGTATGCCAGTTACAGTTTTACTCTGGTGCTCATGCTATGCCTAGAACTGCTCAAACAAATGATTTGCAAACAGTGTTTGCCTTTTGATAATATATTCCACAAATATTTTTTGAACATAAATAGCTTGATGAATTAGGTACAGAGCGTGTGGCACAGTGGCCAGGTACAGACGTTATACTTTTACCAGTATAAGTGACTGGAAACCAGTCCATACCTGTAACAGAACAGCAGCACTGAAGTTCAGCATATATAGACTGATTTAAAAATGGCAGAGCTTGGTCTAAGACTTGCAACCCCACCCCCTGGTTGAATGTGTGTTCTGTTCACTACTAATTGAAACTATGCTGCTTACAGGAAACGCATAACTTAGATGAATTCCTCCTTGGGTTTTTTGAATGTCCATACCTAGCCAGTATGTATGTACGAGAAAGTGATCACAGCCACCTTTTTACCTGGGCTCTTTCAGGAGAACAGACAAATCAACCCAGATGCAGACATCAGCATCAATCTGTGATTCTCAGGGCTGGCCTTATGGGTGGGAAATGTGGGCAACCGCCCAGGGTACTGTGGTCAGGGTGGTGCCAC